>NC_142673.1:15488612-15696112 GCF_964200805.1 Pocillopora damicornis | reverse complement strand
ACCGATTAAAGAGCGAGGTAAAGCCTAAACAGTGTATTCTGGGATTACTTTCGTTCGACGCTCTTTAAAAAAGGCTCTATTATTTTTTACGCCTTCACTTTAGGTCCCGGTGAAATGACCGTCTGACGGCTGACACAGAAAGCTGAGATATAAGCAAAGAAGCCATCACTGCTGTAAATTTAATCACTAAGGATACCCGAAATAAAACCTTGACTTGAAGGCCGTAGTTAGCATTTAAATGTAGTCATTGATAATGATATTAACACAACATTAATATTAATAGCAACAACAATAAAGATACTACTATTACTATTAATGTAATAGGTTACAAGTAAAGTTTAGTCAAAATAATTACAAGGTTTTGCACGGTAGGTTAGCACACGGTTTTGTTTCAGAGTTTCCTAGAGAAGAAAAATGAAGATGGAAAAAAAAGGAAGACAACTGATTCGATCTCATTGCCAAAACAATGATTCCTAACTTTGAACTTTTACATACTGACATTTATCAGCCTCAAACTTCGGCTTGCATTGTGGCCTATTTCTTTTATAATAAATTGGTAAATAATTTTTGAGAAATGGCTTTATTTCTTACATACGCCGCTGCCATTTGCGAGATATTTAAAACATCAATGTTAAGCTGGTCATAACTGCAATGAGGCGCAATTTTATGTTGATTTATGCATCTAATAGTTAATATTTAATCTCTTGCTATGAATCAGTTATGCTTAGCATTCGAAAGGTGAACCGAATATTTATAGCTTAGTGTTATTTAGCGTTTCTTTGACGAAGTATAAAACCCCGTGCTCATTCGTCAGTAACACTGTAGTCTTCCTCACAAGCATTTCAATAAGTGATTTATCAGTCTCATTAACTTACTAATTTTTCTCGCAGTCAAGATTGATTACTGCATAAAAGTCAATCATCATGAGTGATAACAGAAAATACAGCATTTACAGTATAGTACCAGCAACCTTAAATAAAACGTTTTTTCTGATTTATTTGCTCCGCATGTTTTTCATTCCACCTGTTCTGGTTGCCTCTTTAAAGCTTGTCTAAAAATGAGTTTCTATGCCTCTTTGTTTTGTTATTCAATCAGAGATGGTGTAATGGCACCCGAGGAATAATTTTCAATGAAATTGGTAATGTTCGTGCTCATATGCACCTTCCATTTTCGTAACGAGAAAACATCAAAGCTTCTAATGATTTCATTTCGAACGATCTGTAATGCCCAAACATCTCACAAACCAGAACGTTCGATTGTGGCGCTCTGCTCCAGTCTCCTTTGTAGCCCTCCTTAAAGGTCGTCACACCGCGTGCTCTTCCTTAAAGTATGTCTTTCATGTATTTCACTTCATCTCCTGATAGCGCTTTATCAACTACAAGAAGATCTCTTATGTACCCATCAAAAGTCGGTATCTTCATGCTGTCTCGTTTCAACCCAATGTCGAAAACTGTATGATCATTTTCGATCAGGTCTAAAGGACCATTAGAAACACTCTTGCTACCTTTTATAATTCCATCAATGTACAGAATTCCCTCTTTTCTATCTCGGCTCCATGTGAACGCCACGTGCATCCATTTACTGGGGATGGTCTTCCTTTGATTATGAGAGAACAGAACACAAAAGGGAATGAGGCTTTGCGCAAATCTCCGCTTCTCAATATACCTCCTAGGAAGGTAAATCGTTCTGAGATACACATTTGAGTGCTCTACGTGTCTCTTCCTATTTATTAATAGCACGTTGGAAAAGAAAAGATGTATCTTATGCACTTACCAGATACAGGGATAAACTATTTTATGTCCATGCGGATTTCGAAGTTGAGCACAAATTCGACGCCAACCATAAATAAAGATTCTGAACTGATGTGGTTCTGACCAGTCAGAATAGATATGAACTGGACGATTACTTGGAAGGCTCAAAGCCTTTATCCAACACATGATACTAAAGCTGATAGCTCGGATCGGGAGTGCTGGGGTTTCTGCGTAGGAATGCCGGGATCCATTCAAGTACAGTACTTTCCTGCCATCAGTATTTTGATAGGAAGCACCATTGTACAAACTTCTCAATTCACGAAAATAAGGGAAATATATTTGTTAACATGCATACCATACCATGTGGAACCCTCTTTACAAGAAGTTAAATGAAATAATGACATCATTAACTGAAAATATTTAACAGCGTTTCAAGAAAAGCAGCTTAATGATCCTCTCCGGGAAGTATTCACTGTATGAGGAAGTCGAAGGAGATTTTTGAAATTCCTGTGAAAAAATTGGGGAAATAGCTATAGCAAACGGGGCAAAATAACCGCAGATATTTGCTGAAACTAGAGTCTATCCACAATTATGAGTAAGAATTTGACCTATTCACAACAGTAGTGTTCGACCAGTTCTTCCTAGCAGAAGAAAGCATTCTTTTATCCTACCTTACATTTGAATCAGATCCATTGAGTGCCCAATGAAAACGAAATCCTTTGAATCCTTGAATTTAACAATTAATACTGGAGTGAGTTGATCACGATTTATCAAACAATCATTTTTTGCTTAAGTGTTAAGGATGTTTAAAGAAGGGCGAACTAAATTTAAAACAAACTAACAAAGACAAGAAGTCTAGAAGGCAAGTAATTGGACGATTTGAAATAATTCCCTTATTTTCGTCCAGGGATCTACAAACTGCTTAGTGTAAACAACATTTGCAAATACTACAGACTACTAATTGTAGTACAGCACAAGTGGAAAAAATGTTTAATTTTTAAGCTCATGTACCTTTTGTGAAGAAGAGGCTTTTTATTAACTCTCATCTTTCAAAAAGGGTCCTACTGTGGCTGAGCTTACGGTGAATATAAAGTCTTAATATGACATACGTCTATAAAAATACCCACCCACGCATAAGAATCCATCTCCGACCATATTGTCTTTGCATTTACAAATGTAGCCTCCAATAGTGTCGCTGCAAGTGGCGTTCACGTGACATTTGGCACTTCCGGTGTTACATTCAATGATATCTGTATGAAGATAGAATTGATACTGTCAATTATCCAGACTTATACCTCCTCGCTTTCGCAACTGTAATCACAAATAGGACGGGTGAAGTGGTACCCGTATGGGTTGCAAGCGTTTTAGGTTAAAATTTTGAAACGAGCTGAGTAGAAAAAAAACCTGAGCTTATCACTTATTGAACACTTCGTACTGGTTACCAGAAGTCATACCGTGACACTCTACAGAGTAAGAAATAGCTAAATGTGGATGGATGCATCGTCAGTTATCCCTGGCTCTGGAAAAAAAACGAAATATCGCCTTCTTACTTTTGCACTTTTTGCCATCTCCTGAAAATCCAGCTTTACAAGTGCAGATAAATGAGCCCACGGTGTTGTTGCAGTACGCTTCAGCTGAGCAGTCATGCGATCCAGAGGAACACTCGTCCGTATCTCAAAAAAACAATGAGACCCTACGTTAACTAACGATTAAACACTAGAGAATAATGCTCTCAGTAAGACTACCATCAAACCATTCTCTCGATGTTATTTTAGCATGAAAAAAGGTACCACCTACATGGTGAACGGCCAATACCAGACGGCTTAACCAACTTTTTCTAAAATCTATACTACGATATTGCTCAAATATAGCACTTTTGTCTGTCAAATTGCACAACGCTAACAATTAAATAATTGTTCACTAACACTAACGTTTCTTTCTTTAAGTGCCGTGTCTTTCCAACACCGTTTTTATATCTGCTTTCTAAACTATACTCCTGTCTTTACTACGTTCAAGAGAGGATGCCTTTCTTGCTAAGTGTTAAACATGGCGCTGCATTAATCACAAAATGAAACATATGCAGTATACCTACCATGGTTGGATGATAAGTGAAGCCTTTCTTACAAATGAGATGTTCAGGATGTTGAAAGTGATCAGAGTCACTCAGTTCACACTTTAATTTGCCCCTGGTTTCTGAAATTCCAAGATTAAAGGATGAACAGAAGTTCTCTGCGTAACACCTCAATTCACACTGATCTTTGCTATCAACCATTAAGGACTTAATGACGTGATTCTCGAGGTAATCGTCTTCCATAGGTTGAACAAACTCCAAGATTCTGCACGTTTCTGATAATAAAAAACATGAAAAATGCTAAACGGAACTCAAGTTGATTATGATGTGATGTCACAAAAACCAACATGAAGCAATCTAAGGCAGCTGTATGTGCCACAGGGCTCCAGCTGCGCTCGGGCGATACGCACGTAAGGTAAAACAGTTACTATAGCCTTCTTTTCTTTATAATTCAGTTTCCCTATCTTCAACAGATTCTGTGTTAACTAGGTGTAAATATTTTTATGCTAAGCAGGCTAATGGTGAATTGAGGTATTTCTCATTGAATAAGTTATATATCATAATGAATACGGAATTATTTAAAGTACTAAATAAAAAGAAATGAATCTTTGAATGTTTTGGCCAACTGTCATGGAATTCTGGTTCGCATGAAAGAGATTTGTTGACGTCAACTGCTGCGTAGGAAAAATTGTCGTGAAGAAAGGTCTTTTGCCCCGCAATAAGAAATCTTTTACTTCAAAATATAAACAGGTGGTGTCAAAGAAAATGTTAATTAATGAAGCCTGGATCGAAGATTTGTCACTGCGTATTTTAACAAGTCAAGATGTTTGCTGCGAAAGTCTTAAACGGTTTCTTTTGCAAACTCACGACTTCCCTTTAAAATATAAGATAATTTTCAGTTTTTAAAAAGTCTTTCCTTAAAAGCCTTTCAACCTGACATGAGAGTTGATTGCAGAGTGTTCGCGCAAGACTTGATACGTCACAAATTTTTACGCGCCGAAGACCACTACGTAATTTTTGATCGCCACGGGCGAGACAATTTGATTTTAATTTGAAGGGTTGAGTATAGGGCCTCTATTTCGGTATCACTAACTATACGGAAGGCTAGAAATTCTACCAGATCAATACTACTTTAAAAGGAGGGTGTATCAAGCTAAGAGCAGCTAAAAAAAGTCGTTAATTAAAGAAATTCAACAAGGAAAGGCTAGACCCGCTAAGATTGTACGAAAACAGGGTTTCATATTCATTTGATTACAATTTTGACAGAAAATACTGCAAAAAAAATTAATAAAATAAAAGCACTGTTTTCCGCGCCTTCGAGCTGGAAGTATTCAATCAAGAGCAGAAAATATGAAAACATTCGTTTCGAAACATTTCGTTTCATTCCAGTTCATATAAACTTGCGTATCTATAACGAACGCTTTATTGCTAAGCACAGTAATAATTGCAAAGGGTAACGTCGCTTTTGTGTTTCTTAGTGTTATTTTTGTAAATTCAGTATTTTCTTTTTCCGAGTTACTTAAGACACATTGTAAACCATAGCTATTGGAATATTTAACGACAAAAATGTGCAGAGAATTCACCGCATGTTCGCACAATTTTTTCTTCTAGATTAAATCTAACCTTGCGCATAGATGTGTGAAACGAACAATATCTTCCACAGAGCAGCAAATGCAGTGAACATGATTTTGACATCAACTTTCTTTCCGTCACTCTCGAGGAGACCAACAGCTCTCCTTACAACCTGGGTTTTTAAAATAAAATTATTATTGTTGACAGGTGATGACAGCTGAAAATTTAATTGTGCAGAGGAAAACCATAGTAGAACCACGCTAACTTAACTAATCGCATTTTTATGAGGTTTTTCTGTATTTCGCCAGACCCCCTACCCAAGTAATATTCTTCCCTGAAAGACTGAACTATTTTTGACGTAAACAATTTCTTAAGTGTACAGAATTCCTACTGTATCAATTGAGATATTATGCAAAGTCCTACTATAACAATAAAATTAATTATCATAAACTAAAACAGAAGGGAATGCTGAAGGCGCACTCTGATTGGCTACTCAAACTCCGAATATTCTTTGCTTTTCATCTCCGAGCAACTCACGCGGAATTTGCGCCCGAAAATATTGTAATCATTGCAGGAATAAATGAGTGGTTAAAACCATCTTTTCGTGATATATTATCTCACTGCTTTAGTATACACTAAAACAGCTATTTACCTTAGTGTTAGTGGTTAGCGGTGGATATTTACGGGGGTCTTTTAAGACGGAAGGGCATGAGGGATCACAACACATCATGAGGCGCGATTAACTCTTTTTGAGAAGAATTCGCTCAAAATCTCTTTATAGTCCTCTTATAGTCCTCATAACACCAAGTTATAAATGTTCGGTCCATCTTTCCAATACTAAGCATAACTGATTCATAGCAAGAGATTATAAACTATCTACGAGATGCATAGATCAATTTTAAACCGTGCCTCACTGCAATTATGACCAGCTTAACTTTGATGTCTTACATTTCTTGCAAACGGCAGCGGCTCATGTTATAAATAAAGCCATTTCTAAAAAAATTATTTACCAATTTATCGTAAAAGAAATAGGCTACAATGCTAGCCGAATTTTGAGGCAGATCGATGTCAGCATATAAAGTTCAAAGTTAGAAATCATAGTTTTGGCAATGACATAGAACCAGTCGTCTTTCTTTTTTTCCATCTCCACCTTTCTTTGTGAAACTTAGAGACAAAACCTTGTGCTAACCCACCGTGCTAACCCTTGCACTTATTTTCACTGCACTTTATTTTTAGCTTCGTACATTAATAGCAGTGACATTATTTTTATTGTTGTTGTTATGAATATTATTGTTATTTTAATATCATAATCAATGATTACATTTAAATGCTAACCGCGGCCTTCAAGTCAAGCTTCAGTTTTGAGTCAAGTTTCCTCAGTGATTAAATTTACTTAAGCAGCAGTTATGGCTTCTTTCTATCTCAGCTTTCTGTGTCAGCAGTCAGACGGTCATTTCATTGGACCTATAGTAAAGGGGTGAATTATGATAGAGCAATTTTAAAGAGCGTCAAACGAAAATAATCCCAGAATATATTGTTTCGGCTTTACCTCGCTCTATAATTGGTCTTAAAAAAACTGGCCCCACCCACAGAACCTTAGTTACAATAACCTTGAATGAACAATGGAAGGAAATGGTAACGCTTAGGCGAGTGAAGGATTGTGAAACTTGGGGGAAAATATCACTTAAGACAACTGCGTAAATGATATCACTGAGAGAACTAATGGTGCAGTTTATAGACTTACTCTTCCATTCGACCCTCTGCAACAACTAAAATGGTCAGGTAGTTAAAGAGAGATCGTCGTACGTGGTAAAAAGTGTTGATTCAAGTATGTGAATTTCTTATATGTGCTTAACAGAGTTAACTATACTTAGAGTTCGCTCACCATCTACGCCCAACGTGAATCCAAATTTCAGGCAAGCAATTATACTTAGGAAAGACTGTCAATGAACCAGACTTACTACTCGTCTATCCAAACCCGGCTGACGATGAGAAACGATGATAAAACATGTTTGCGCTGACTCGCCCTCTCCTCGCTTGGTTTCACGGAGTCGCTCCTTTCCGCCAAACTGCAATCAAGCAAAGAAACAACGTTTGTTACAATCCTGCATGTTTATTAGTACCATAACCAGCTGGGATTATGGTTATCAATTTTTTTTCCTCTTTATTGACATGTCGTAGTTTCAAAGTTACAACTGAGCATATTTTGCTAAAGAAAAACTCCCAGAATAAGATAGATGGTAAGTTTTGAGCTCGGTAAAGAAATAGAGAAAGATGTTTTTCGTCATTTCACGAGCATGGGAGAAAGAAAAAATTCTGAGTCCCCATGAGGAATCGAACCTCAAACCTTCGGATTCCGCGCTCAAATGCTCTACCACTGAGCCACAGAGACTAAGGTGAGCGCAGAATCCGAAGGTCTGAGGTTCGATTCCCCATGGGGACTCAGAAGTTAGTCTTTTTCCCTCGTTCGTGACAAGAAGAAAAACATCTTTCTCTATTTCTTTACTGAGCTCAAAACTTACCAAATCTCTTATTCTATTTACAAACATTACGCCATCGACGTTGCTAATCCTTGCAAATGAATCCAATGTATACTTCGCACT
The DNA here is from genome assembly GCF_964200805.1 of Pocillopora damicornis. Taxonomy (NCBI): domain Eukaryota; kingdom Metazoa; phylum Cnidaria; class Anthozoa; order Scleractinia; family Pocilloporidae; genus Pocillopora; species Pocillopora damicornis. Next base: position 15,688,115 of record NC_142673.1, on the reverse strand, counting down.
CGGACAGTTCGAGAAAGGGATTGATTATCTAGAGAAAGACCTGAAAACCAGCATAGAGTTTCATGATTGGGAAGGAGAAGCAATGGCCTACACCAGTTTGAGTGCCGCTTGCCATATTTTATACCAAAATGAGAAAGCCATCGAGTACTGCAGAAAGGGACTTAAAATTTTTCGAGGTAAACGAATCAGACAAGGTGAGGGAAGAGGCTGCCTTAACCTTTTAAGCTATTACCTCCATCTTGGAGATTACGCAACAGCCTTGAAATATAGCGAAGAAGCCCTCAAAGCAATTCGTTCAAATCAGAAGAAGGAGATATCCGTACTCAGTCAAGCTAAGATTTGCAATATATTTATGCAGTATGAAAGGTCTATCGGGTGGTGCAAGATAGCTCTTATTATCAAAACAGCCATGGCAGACCAGCAAGGCAAATATCAGTGCTACTTGGCCTTTGGCAAAACCTATAACAGCCTCGGTCAGTATAGAAAAGCAATTCACTATGCGAATGGAAGTCTCAAAATGGGCGGAGAACTGGAAATCGGAGATGGATCTCCCTCGAGTATCATTGATAATGCACTCTACTATCAAGGTCCCTTCGAATAATCAATTGAATATTTCACAAAAGATCTTCCAATATATAAGGCACCCAGAGATCATTTCGGCGAAGGAGACTACTACTCGAACATTGATACTGCATATTTCGCATTGGGGCAGAATGTCTCCAGCTACAAAAGTCTTTGCCTTATGCAAATCAAGCTCGGCAAACAACATGGTGCTCTGTGCATCGCAGAACAAGGAAGAGCCCTGTGGACCTGCTTTCAGCGAAGTATGGTATTGAGAATGCCAGAGGTTCGAGAGCGCTCGATTTTGAATGCCGTTAAAGAGCTTGTCACTAAACACCAAGCAGATATGCTCTACTTGGCAACTCATCCAGGACCTATATCGATTTGGTTCTTGAAGAAAGACAGAAGAATATCTTCCTTTTGGTCTGCCAGGGCTGATTCCCTTGGAGATAATTTGGAGGACATATTGGAGGAATTAACAAAAACCATTTTACATTCGCTTGATGACGTTGACTGCGAGGATCGTTCGTAGGCAGAATGCTATGGAGGTGAGTTTCCATCTGCAGCAAAGCACAGCGAGGTATCTGGGTCTGCCAACAAAACTGAAGAATGCGAACGCGGAAATCTTGAATCAAAGTTAAAGTTAATATTCAAGCTGACAATCTCTCCTTTTGCTGATGTTATCGAGGGTCTAGAGATCGTGATTGCCCCGGAGGAGCTGTGGTTTCTTAGGAGTGGTTGGGATCGCCCGTGTTTTTTTGGTGTCCGGTGCCCGAAAAAATGAGTGCGAGTGAAGCTCTCCACCGTTTCATAAGTGTAATACGAGAATCACCAGAGTACAACGATATGAAGTACTGGGCACCGTTTGTCCTACGTGGAGAAAACGTAAAATTGAATTTCGGTTGGGAGGTAAGAATATAGATCTCAGCAAGTTTTGAGCCCCATACAAAAGTGTTACAGCTGTTACAGACTGTTTCTTCACTCGTGTAAACGAGTATCGATCTTTGGCTTCCATTTTGTAAACAGGTGTTCCATCACATTTGTTTTTCATAACTTGAAACCAAATTTTGGGCCGCTGCTGATGGCCGACCGTCTACTGAAAATTTGTTAATCAATGTTGTTTGCTATTGTTTTAACTTGTTAACCAACAATTCCCGACTGCCGTGTTGAAGTTGATGGTTTTTGACCAAGGAAATGCAAGTGAATGCCTAGATTGTAAATTTTTTGCTAGTGCCCCTCATTTAGTTCATTCCCTTTTTGTTCCTTTATTTTGTGATGATGTTCATAATGATAACTAATAGTTCTTAGATTTACTGTCTTTACCATTCGCGAATCCTGTAATTTATATTCTTCCTTCATATTCTAAGAGTATAGTAAAACAATAATAATATAGTAAAATAATATGCAACAGCGCTGCATTACACTGCATTGCATTGCACTAAGCATAGTTTGTTATTCTTTCTTTCACGACAGAATTCGTAGTTACATTCCAACAGGTCAAGGAGAGCCCTGACGCGAACAGATCAGGAAGCACCAATTCAAGGGACAGAGACCGGTGACTTTGTACCAATTAGTATCAAATGGAACTAAACTAAGGCTAGTCTTGCAATTTGTGGAATATCTAGTTCAATCCTCTAAACACTGAAAAAGATAAGTCGATGATTAGCTCTTGGTTGTTCTTGGCCAGGCATAGCCCAAGCACATGACCGTTTTCAAGAGTGTTAGGCAGTTTGCATAAGTTTAGTTTGAATTATCCTTGGAAGTGTCCTTTGTTTTGATTGACCGGTCCGATTTATGTACAGCTCAATTGGAATGTCTGTCACTTCGATGTAAACGAATACGATTCGATTTACTTCTTTTGAGTGCACTGTTTTGTATGCACGTGTTTGCATTTCGATACATGTATTTAGGGTTCAACTGACTTACGTGTTATGTAGAAATATGGCTGCGGTTTGATTCATTTCGGTAAGATTCGAATAATATACTACAAACGGTTTTTTTAAGGTATACCTAACTTTATTAATTTAGCAATAACTTGCACTGTCTCGCTGGCTATTTCTGCGAGAAAAACACTTTTTAACTCGTGAATTGCGCGCATGCGCAAGAGCGAGTTATAGATACGATGTGGGGAATAGCATTCGCTCGCTCGCTCGCTCGCTCGATTGGTCGATTCCTGTACACTTTTATTTTAGGCTTTTGAGTGCATTTGATAGTTTTTGGCGAGCAATAAACAAACAAAATGGCGACCTTTGTTGCTAAGAATAGTGGTGGGATGAAAAAGAAGCCAATGATAATCTTAAAAGAGTTTTTTTTTCGTTTTAGTTTCAACAAGCAGCGCCAGCGACTGGCAGGCATGCAAGGATTCACACTGAAATAACAGAACAACCTTCGTTTTTCATAAAATTGTAATTCACAATCCTTGAACTTGAAAACAATCGGAAGATTCATTGAAAATATCACTAACTGCGAAGCGCACGGAGTTTACAGATGTTCAAAAGCTTTTTCTGTTATAGCGTGAAATTGAGGACAAAATCGATCATAACGTTTCGTATCGTGCGTTTTCCCTGTGTGAAGCAACAAAAGATGCCGGGGACTGACGAAATTACAAGTTAACACGAAAATCATAGCTAGCGATTTTCGGTGGATTTTTAACGAACAATCTTCTTGTAAGTTTCAAGACAATTTGAAGATTCAAAATACGTATTACGTACTAAAATGTGGAAGTTATACACCACAAAATTGGTAAATAGGCCTGAAATGAAATTCTATCTTGTTATTGATTATACGTTGCCTAGTACTTGACTAAAATCTACCCAGGCGGAGATCCAAAATGACGGTGGCAGTCTTGGCTTAGTTATATCACTCATAACTCGTTCTCGTTTGTCTCATTTGATAAAGAGGGAATCGTTAATGTTTTCATTAAGACGTTATTGCCTTGATTTTCTAATTTTTACAATGATAGACAGTAAATTTCACTTTTCACCCACATTTACTTCCAACCTTTTCTTTTGAACCAGAAACGAAAATGATGTACGTTTAAAACACATGACATCATTCACCCTTGTCAAATGTAATAGCATGATCATTTCAATTTCAATTACTTTGTTTCTTTGCTACATTAGCGAACACTGAACTACTGCTTGTACTCTAGATACGACAATCAACCAAAAAATTCCCTAAACCAGTTAACATTAAACATAATCCAAAAAATCATGTGTCAATTCACGAGTTTGCTCATAGAGTACTTTGATTAAATGTATTTCATTAGGCAGTGCCATTCATGAGAGAGTGGAAACAAGGGATTTTCAAAGACAATTAGACAATTAGATGTCCTTCCTGTAGTCACATATTTCACTGATCACAGACGGATGAACGTAACTTAATTTCAGTTTCCAATCTACCTTGTAGTTTTACTTCGACAGCAACAGTTCGATTTTTAGTCGCAGTCCGCTATGCTTGGTTGCCATATTTCACGAAGATGAAGGTGGCAAGGAGAACTGGAGATCGATGTTTCATTATGACCACTACATCCGGGGACCAAGTGGCGTATTTCTCGTATGCAACAAGGGTGGTCATATGGAGCAACGACGTCACGATTCCAACCTTCCCAAACTTTGCTGAATGAACTTGGGTCATTAGTAACTTTGGTTTATCCATATAATTTAAAAAAATTGAGCGTTAGCTCGAAGAAATGAATTTTATGCTCGAGTAGTAAAACAATATCTCACTCATTCGCTGCACTGACTCGTAAGATATTGTTCTTGCAACTCGAACATAAAATTTCTATTTCTTCGCCACTGTGTAATATCCTGTATGTATTTTTTCTTGGAAATTATATTCACTCATATTCATATTCACTCTGGTTTTCAGTGCTTGTATTCCCTACTTATGCAGCCGATCTTTTGTTGGTAAAACATAAGCTCTGCTAGAAGAAAAGCTAAGGCTTCCTCGTAAAGTCAAAAGCTCTTACAATAAGTTGTGGTTGCGGTAGTAACATACTGCCTTCGGTGGCATTTTCATTTTATAGGAAAAGATAAACAGGAAGGCAGCATATGATCCAATTTTCTATAAAGTTAAAGGAACGAGCGTAAACGAACAGTATCAGAGAAAAACCCGGAAGAAAACTCTTATTTACATTGGTTTTCATTGCCTGTATTGCTTATGTATCCAGCTGATCTTGTGTTAGTAAAACAAAAGCTCTCTTGGCAGAGAAGCGGGCCAGACGGGAATTGCCCCCACTGTAAATGCCAGTTTAAAAATTGGCACAATTCAAGTCTTTAAGAAAGCAGTCGTGTTCCTTCTTTGTTCGACTTGGATCAAATTGATGTGAAAATAGGAGTTTTTCGTTGGCAAAATATCCTCAGTTTTAGCTTCGAAATTACGATATGTTGTTAATAAGAGAAAAAATAGATAACAAACAATAACAAACACGGAGGATTGTAACAAACGTTGTTTCTTTGCTCGATGGCAGTTTGTGGAAAGGAGCGACTTCGTGAAACCACGCGAGGAGAGGCAAGTCAGCGCAAGGGTTATCATCATTTCTTATCGTCAGCCGGGTTTGGATAAATGAGTAGCAAGTCTGGATCATTGCCTGCGTGAATTTTGGATTCATGTTGACAGAGATGGTGACCGAACTCTAAGTAGTTAATTCTGTTAAGTACATATAAGAAATTCACATACTTGAATCAACACTTTTTATTAAAACTGTGTGTTGTGTTTCTTCGTGCGACGATCTCTCTTTAATTATCTAATTATTTTACCTTTGCACTCAGTTGTTGCAGAGCTTCGAATGGAAGAGTAACTTTGTAAATTGTACCATTGGTTCTTTCAGTGATATCATTCACGCAGTTGTCTTAAGCGATATTTTTCCACTTCTTTCGTTATCCTTCACTCACCTAAGCGCCACCATTTCCTTCCATTGTTCATTCAAGGTTATTGTAACTGAGGCTCTGCGGGTGGGGCCAGTTTTTTTTAGACCGATTAAAGAGCGAGGTAAAGCCTAAACAGTGTATTCTGGGATTACTTTCGTTCGACGCTCTTTAAAAAGGGCTCTATTATTTTTTACGCCTTCACTTTAGGTCCCGGTGAAATGACCGTCTGACGGCTGACACAGAAAGCTGAGATATAAGCAAAGAAGCCATAACTGCTGTAAATTTAATCACTGAGGATACCCGAAATAAAAGCTTGACTTGAAGGCCGTAGTTAGCATTTAAATGTAGTCATTGATAATGATATTAACACAACATTAATATTAATAGCAACAACAATAAAGATACTACTATTACTATTAATGTAATAGGTTACAAGTAAAGTTTAGTCAAAATAATTACAAGGTTTTGCACGGTAGGTTAGCACACGGTTTTGTTTCAGAGTTTCCTAGAGAAGAAAAATGAAGATGGAAAAAAAAGGAAGACAACTGATTCGATCTCATTGCCAAAACAATGATTCCTAACTTTGAACTTTTACATACTGACATTTATCAGCCTCAAACTTCGGCTTGCATTGTGGCCTATTTCTTTTATAATAAATTGGTAAATAATTTTTGAGAAATGGCTTTATTTCTTACATACGCCGCTGCCATTTGCGAGATATTTAAAACATCAATGTTAAGCTGGTCATAACTGCAATGAGGCGCAATTTTATGTTGATTTATGCATCTAATAGTTAATATTTAATCTCTTGCTATGAATCAGTTATGCTTAGCATTCGAAAGGTGAACCGAATATACATATAGCTTAGTGTTATTTAGCTTTTCTTTAATGATGTATAAAACCCCGTGCTCATTCGTCAGTAACACTGTAGTCTTCCTCACAAGCATTTCAATAAGTGATTTATCAGTCTCATTAACTTACTAATTTTTCTCGCAGTCAAGATTGATTACTGCATAAGAGTCAATCATCATGAGTGATAACAGAAAATGCAGCATTTACAGTATAGCACCAGCAACCTTAAATAAAAAGTTTTTTCTGATCTATTTGCTCCGCATGATTTTCAATCCACCTGTTCTTGTTGCCGCCTTAAAGCTTGTCTAAAAATGATTTTCTATGCCTCTTTGTTTTGTTATTCAATGAGAGATGGTGTAATGGTACCCGAGGAATAATTTTCAATGGAATTGGTAATGTTCGTGCTCATATGCACCTCCCATTTTCGTAACGAGAAAACATCAAAGCTTCGAACGATCTGTCATGCCCAAACATCTCACAAACCAGAACGTTCGATTGTACTGCTTTGCCCCAGTCTCCTTTGTAGCCCTCTTTAAAGGTTGTCACACCGCGTGCTCTTCCTTAAAGTATGTCTTTCATATATTTCACTTCATCTCCTGATAGCGCTTTATCAACCACTAGAAGATCTCTCATGTACCCATCAAAAGTCGGTATATCCATGTTGTCTCGTTTCAACCCAATGTCGAACACTGTACGATCATTTTTGGTCAGGTCTAAAGGACCTTTAGAAACACTGTTGCTATCTTTTATAATTCCATCAATGTACAGAATTCCCTCTTTTCTATCTCGGCTCCATGTGAAAGCCACATGCATCCATTTGCTGGGGATGGTCTCCCTTTGATTATGAGAGAACAGAACACCAAAGGGAATGAGGCTTTGCGCAAATCTCCGCTTCTCAATATACCTCCTAGGAAGGTAAATCGCTCTGGGATACACATTTGAGTGCGCTACGTGTCTCTTCCTATTTATTAATAGCACGTAGGAAAAGAAAAGATGTATCTTATGCACTTACCAGATACAGGGATGAACTATATCACTTCCATGAGGATTTCGAAGCTGAGCACAAATTTGATGACTTTTATCGATAAAAATTCTGAACTGATGTGGTTCTGACCAGTCAGAATAGATATGAACTTCATGATCACTTGGAAGGCTCAAAACCTTTATCCAACACATGATACTAAAGCTGATAGCTCGGATCGGGAGTGCTGGGGTTTCTGCGTAGGAATGCCGGGATCCATTCAAGTACAGTACTTTCCTGCCATCAGTATTTTGATAGGAAGCACCATTGTACAAACTTTTCAATTCATGAAAATAAGGGAAATATATTTGTTAACATGTATACCATACCATCTGAAATCCTCTTTACAAGAAGTTAAATGAAATAATGTCACCATTAACTGAAAATATTTAACAGCGTTTCAAGAAAAGCAGCTTAATGATCCTCTCTGGGAAGTATTTACTGTATGAGGAAGTCAAAGGAGATTTTTGAAATTCCTGTGAAAAAATTGGGGAAATAGCTATAGCAAACACGGCAAAATAACCGCAGATGTTTGCTGAAACTAGAGTTTATCCACAATTATGAGTAAGAATTTGACCTATTCACAACAGTAGTGTTCGACCAGTTCTTCCTAGCAGAAGAAAGCGTTCTTTTATCCTACCTTACATTTGAATCAGACCCATTGAGTGCCTAATGAAAAGGAAATCCTTTGAATCCTTGAATTTAACAATTAATACTGGAGTGAGTTGATCACGATTTATCAAACAATCATTTTTTACTTAAGTTTTGAAGATGTTTAAAGAAGGGCGAACTAAATTAAAAACAAACTAACAAAGACAAGAAGTCTAGAAGGCAAGTAAATGGACGATTTGAAATAATTCCCTTATTTTCGTCCAGGGATTCACAAACTGCTTAGTGTAAACAACATTTGCAAATACTACAGACTACTAAATGTAGTACAGCACAAGTGGAATAACTGTTTAATTTTTAAGCTCATGTACCTTTTGTGAAGAAGAGGCTTCTTATTAACTCTCATCTTTCAAAAAGGCGGTGAAAGAAAATCTGTAATAAGCCACACTAGTGGTATTGCAGGGTCCTACTGTGGCCGAGCTTACGGTGAATATAAAGTCTTAATACGACATACGTCTATAAAAACACCCACCCACGCATAAGAATCCATCACCGACCATATTGTCTTTGCATTTACAAATGTAGCCTCCAATAGTGTCGCTGCAAGTGGCGTTCACATGACATTTGGCACTTCCAGTGTTACATTCAATGATATCTGTATTAAGATAGAATTGATACTGTCAATCATCCAGACTTATACCTCCTCGCTTTCGCAACTGTAATCACTAATAGGACGGGTGAAGTGGTACCCGTATGGGTTGCAAGCGTTTTAGGTTTAAAGTTTGAAACGAGCTGAGTAGAAAAAAACCTGAGCTTATCATTTATTGAACACTTCGTACTGGTTATCAGAAGTCATACCGTGACACTCTACAGAGTAAGAAATAGCTAAATGTGGGTGGATGCATCGTCAGTTATCCCTGGCTCTGGAAAAAAAACGAAATATCGCCTTCTTACTTTTGCACTTTTTGCCATCTCCTGAAAATCCAGCTTTACAAGAGCAGATAAATGAGCCCACGGTGTTGTTGCAGTACGCGTCAGCTGAGCAGTCATGCGATCCAGAGGAACACTCGTCCGTATCTTCAAAAAAGCAATGAGACCCTACGTTAACTAACGATTAAACACTAGAGAATAATGCTCTCAGTAAGACTAGCATCAAACCATTCTCTCGATGTTATTTTAGCATGAAAAAAGGTACCACCTACATGGTGAACGGCGAAGACCAGACGGCTTAACCAATTTTTTCTAAAATCTATATTACTATATTGCTCAAATATAGCACTTTTGTCTGTCAAATTGCACAACGCTAACAATTAAATAATTGTTCACTAACATACGAAGAAATGATTGCAAGTGGAAAGGTGAAGGCTTTCTCTCAGGTCGTAGATCATTACGCGCAACGCTTTACGTTAAACAGGTGTATAACAAAGGGTGTATCGCGATAATAATACAAACCTCTTTCGCAGCTTTCAGTTCTAGTCCAATTAGCAGGACAAACACAGCGGAGTTTCCAGTGAATTGTTGGTACACAAGAAGCAGCTGGGGGACAAGGAGAAGTGCCACAGAACTTCTGTTGAAAACAACAACAAAAAAAGTGATATTTCACTGAAATAATTAGCCATGTCACGAAGAAATTACGTGTTCTACAGTTTTTTCAGAAATTTGAAATTTTCCTCAAACTTTTAAGTTGGCTGGATGAACTTTTCTTCAACTCCTGCTGGCCGATAACAGTTGACCTTAAAACTTTATTCTAACATCTCATTCTGGTAAATTTAGTTTTGAAGCGATCCATAAAAGAAAAACGTTTCCTTTTTATCAACAGTTATCCTGGTCGCACTGAAGGTTCACGCTAGCGCAGGGCAGGCGTAATATTGGCGAGCGCGTGCTCAGTATTTTCTTAACGTAAATTATGGCCACCATCTTTTAATCCAATGGCAGCGGAAGGCTGGGGAGAGAAAGAAATTTGTACCAAGGGGGTAAGCGACGGTCAAGAGTAAGGAAAGGGATGGGGTTGGGGAGTGACTATATTTTCGCCGATACCCACCCCCTCCCCCCCACCACTGCCTTTATCTCTAAATGGCCGGCTGAAAAAACCATCGCGAGCTTCTTCACGTTAACTCGCCTTGAGTTTCTGCAGGCTTGGTTCACGCATTAGATACTGCTACGCCAAAACCTACATCACCTTCCATAAGAGTTCTTTTAAGTTTTGAAAATTTTTAGAGCTAATAGAGGAAAAACCCTGGTGATTTCTAAACGTTTCTTTCTTTAAGTGCCGTGTCTTTCCAACACCGTTTTTATATCTGCTTTTTAAACTATACTCCTGTCTTTACTACGTTCAAGAGAGGATGCCTTTCTCGCTAAGTGTTAAACATGGCGCTGCATTAATCACAAAATGAAACATATGCACTATACCTACTATGGTTGGATGATAAGAGAAGCCTTCCTTACAAATGAGATGTTCAGGATGTTGAAAGTGATCAGAGTCACTGAGTTCACATTTTAATTTGCCCCTGGTTTCTGAAATTCCAAGATTAAAGGATGAACAGAAGTTCTCTGCGTAACATCTCAATTCACACTGATCTTTGCTATCAACCATTAGGGACTTAATGACGTGATTCTCGAGGTAATCGTCTTCCATAGGTTGAACAAACTCCAAGATTCTGCACGTTTCTGGTAATAAAAAACATTAAAAATGCTAAACGGAACTCAAGTTGATTATGATGTGATCGCACAAAAACCAACATGAAGCAATCTAAGGCAGTTGTATGTGCCACAGGGCTCCAGCTGCGTTCGGGCGATGCGCACGTAAGGTAAAATTGTTACTATAGCCTGCTTTTCTTTATAATTCAGTTTCCCTTTCTTCAGCAGATTCTGTGTCAACCAGGTATAAATATTTTTATGCTAAGTAGGCCACTGGTGAATTGAGGTATTTCTCCTTGAATAAGTTATCCATCCTAATGAACACGGAATTATTTAAAGTATTAAATAAAAACAAGTGAATCGTTGAATTTTTGGCCAACTGTCATGGAATTCTGGTTCGCATGAAAGAGATTTGTTGCCGTCAACTGCTGCGTAGTAAAAATTGTCGTGAAGAAAGGTCTTTTGCCCCGCAATAAGAAATCTTCTACTTCAAAATATAAACAGGTGGTGTCAAAGAAAACGTTAATTAATTAAGCTTGGATCTGTCACTGCGTATTCTTAACAAGTCAAGATGTTTACTGCGGAAATCTTAAACGATTTCCTTTGCAAACTCACGACTTCCCTTTAAAATATAAGATAATTTTCAGTTTTTAAAAAATCTTTCTTTAAATGCCTTCCAACCTGACATGAGAGTTGATTGCAGAGTGTTCGCGCAAGACTTTGTCCTTCACAAATTTTTACGTGCCGAAGACCACCACGTAATTTTTGATCGCCACGGGCGAGACAATTTGATTTTAATTTGAAGGGTTGAGCATAGGGCCTCTTCTTCGGTATCACTAACTATATGGTAGGCTAGAAATTCAACCGGATTAATACCACTTTAAAGGGAAGGGTGTATCAAGCTAAGAGCAGCTAAAAAAGTCGTTAATTAAGGAAATTCAACAAGGAAAGGCTAGACCAGCATAGATTGTACGAAAACAGGGTTTCATATTCATTTGATTACAATTTTGACAGAAAATACTGCAAAAAAAAATTAATAAAACTGTCCAACCAGTGTTCGTTAGCCCTAAGCTCGATCAACAGCTTAAGCAACACGAAATTAAGCCCCCTATTGTTAACCAACAATGTATCGTTTATGAATTTAAATGTAACCTGTGTGATGCAGGGTATGTGGGCTATACTCGTGGTCACTTACACGATCGCGTAGAAGGGCACACAAGGAAATCATCTTCTATCTACAAACACTACCACCTCCAGCACAATAGTGAAATGCCTGAACGCTTGATCGAGCAATTCAACTTCATCGCGAAATGTAACGGCAAATTTGATTGCCTTGTTAATGAAATGTTGTATATTCGCATGCGTAAGCCAACACTGAACGTGCAAACGGATTCCATCCGCGCCAAGGTGTTTGTTTAAGCCGTTCATTCTAATTTATGCTATTCTTGTACCTTTCCTTATTTGCATGTTTTTAAACTAGTCTCTTGATAATGGAGTCACGATGACCCCGAAACGTCGAGTAATAAATCTTTCCTGGTTTTTTCTAATAAAATAAAAGCACTGTTTTTCGCGCCTTCGAGCAGGAAGTATTCAGTCAAGAGCAGAAAATATGAAAACATTCGTTTTAATGTTTTCATCCCAGTTCATATAAACTTGCGTATCTACAACGAACGCTTTATTGCTAAGCACAGTAATAACTGCAAAGGGTAACGTCGCTTTTGTCTTTCTTAGTGTTATTTTTGTAAATTCAGTTTTTTCTTTTTCTGAGTTACTTAAGACACATTGTAAACCATAGCTAGAGAGATATTCAACGACAAAAATGTGCATGAGAATTCACCGAATGTTCGCACAATTTTTTCTTCTAGATTAAATCTAACCTTGCGCATAGATGTGTGAAACGAACAATATCTTCCACAGAGCAGCAAATGCAGTGGACATGATTTTGACATCAACTTTATCACTTTCCGTCACTCTCGAGGAGACCAAGAGCTCTGCTTACAACCTGGATTTTTAAAATGAAATTGTTATTGTTGGCGGATGATGACAGCTGAAAATTTAATCCTGCAGAGGAAAAACTAAAGTAGAACCACGCTAACTTAACTAATCACATTTTTATGAGGTTTTTCTGTATTTCGCCAGACCCCCTACCCAAGTAATATTCTTTCCTGAAAGACTAAATTCTTTTTGACGTAAACAATCACTTAAGTGGACAGAACCCCTACTGTATCAGTTGAGATATCATGCAAAGTCCTACTATGACAATAAAATTAATGACGCCCTCTGATTGGCTACTCTCTGAGCAACTCGCGCGGAATTTGCGCCCAAAAGTATTGTAATCATTGCAGGATTAAATGAGGGGTTAAAATCATCTTTTCGTGCTATATTATATCACTGCTTTGGTACATACTAAAACAGCTCTTTACCTTAGTGTTGGTGGTTAGCGGTGGATGCTTACGTGAGTCTTTTAAGACGGTGCGTGCGGCATAAGGAGTCACAACACATCATGAAGTACGATAAACTCTTTGCGAGAAGAATTCGCTCAAAATCTCTTTATAGTTCTCTTAAAGGGGAATATGTTTCCGCGTCAGGCGTAATTCAAGTTGTGCTAACCATTCCCACAAAAAGCGTGCAAGGAAGCGGAAATAGAATGATTCATGTTCTTTCGGTTTCTGATTGTTTTAGCGCCAGTTCTGTCAGAGGACTAGTTTTTGCCTGTGCAGGTAGCATCAAGCTGAGCTAAGTTGTCACCGAAATGAAAAAATTTGGAAAACTTCAAGAATTTGCGTGTCATCCTTGCGCTACGGTCAGGCTAATTTTCTCTGTATCGTTCCAATTTTAGTATATGTGCTGCCATTAAGCGAGCGCGTTTATTTGCACTGCCCGACGAAATACAAACTTGTTTACCGTTATAAACTTCATGGCTCAGTGGGACAAGTTCAAACTTGCCTCAGGCTATGAATATTCAAGTAAACTTTGGACAGTGTGAACCAGTGCGAAAACACGTCTAACATTTGTTTGGTTTGCGGACGGGGTAACTGTCACGTTTTTTCAGAACTTTCCTCGCGGTTAATCAGACGAGTTTTATTATCCTGGTAACTCGATAGCTTCTTAAAGAGTCACGTTTTTTGTCATTGAAAATCCCTCCAGGCTAAATGATTTTGAAAACTTGACCCACAGTCACAAGGATCGCAGTTCATCAAAACTTTAAAAACATCCGTTTAATTTTTCGGCGCTAAAAAGGATTGTAGGTTACCAAAACCCTATAATTTTAGGTAGAACAAGGTAGAACATATGGATCACCCAAAGGCACTTGAAACAGTCGTTATTTCAGATCCCGATAGAGAAGCTCGATACTCTTTGAGCTCCTCCCGTAACAGCTGAGGTCAAGTTTGACTCAAAAATAAAATTGAGAAAAATATGGGTAAGCCATTCTTTTATTTCACAAAGGAGTGATACCATACCTGTCTATAAAAGATATTTACTGATTTGGTAAAACACGTAAAATTTACATTATTCTCTTCAAAGTATTTTGTTTTTGTAGATGATGATTTAAATATTCATCGTCATAGAGTTAAAAGGTTTAATTAAAAATACTCTTCAGGTAGTTGATAGGTAAGTTTTTTCTTTGAATTCCATTCAACCCTGTTTCGGAAAAATCATTTCGCTTAGGATTGACTGAACTTTCTGAGTAAAGGGCCAAACGTGGTCTTGATTTCCTCAGTCAGTAAAGCACAAGATTAATCTCTTTTAACAGTTAACAGTTTTAACAGTTTGACTTAACCTTCCTTGTTCCTACATCTCCTTGAAAACTTCTCGATGACGTCAAATCGTCTGCTGCGCTATCAATGTACAGCGGTTTCTGACATAAAGCTTGCGCAGAGTGTCATATTTCGCAAAAATGGCGGTTAGTTTGAGTTGTTTTGGTGTCTTTGAGGTGGCGTGCACACATTGTGGATCTTGGTTTGAACAATCTTCTGTATTTGGAAAGTCCAACATCTTTTTTAAAGAATGGCCTCAAGTCCTCTTCATTGCAGAGTTACACCACATTTTTCCACTTAATTATTCAAAATGATCGATAAGTATCAAAATTTGGAAGGAAAGAAAGAAAATGAACTTGAAATACATTTACTAGAAGAATCATTGATCTGAGGTATGAGCCAGGACTTATATTTTTCAAAACTGTCATCAAGTTGACAAGAATCCATGTAGCCAGTTCCGTCACACAAGCCAAAATTTTGTACTTTTACTTGCGACTGCATGTACATCGACGAAAGACGTCAATGAACTATCTATGTCTAAATCGAAGTTTATTAGCTATATTCCAAGATAAATCCTTGCTTTTCATTAGGACTGAGTTACGAAATTTTCCCCTCGAAGGAAGGACAATGCAAAAAAAGTTTTAGGATAACTTTTTTCATTGGGACCAAGTTTGTGTTTAAATAGAGGTGTACCTGGAACAGAAGTCCACAAGGTGTCATGGATAATAGTGGCTGCTAATGAATGATCTGAATAACCCATTTATCCTCTGTTTGTGAGTTGATCTAATGTAATGGCAGAGGAACTTTTTACAAACTGCATAAGAACTGTTGGGATTGAGTTCCTTGCAGGCCTTGTGTCTGAACTAAAGCACATCCAGATATCTATAATTACATGGGACAGGAATTCATGCTACAGCAGGGTTTTCATTCAAAGCCTTTAGGTGGGGGGAACCTGATGGCTTTCAGACCATTTTGCACCAGCTACTTTGTGAATTGTAATCAAAGACAGATAATTAGTACTTTTGATGCCTGAAACATGTACAATGTTGGAAAGTATAATTCAATTCAGCTGCAGACTCATTTCAGGACATCAATCAATTGCATTTAATAATGACAACTTTGTGCTATGGTGCATTCATTCAGACTCAATTAATCCCACTTCTTATCAAATATCTGAAAGCAATTTACTTTTATGGCACTTAAGTCTTCATATGTGTCTGAACTGCTGAAAGAAAAAAAAAGCAATAACTTCAGTCTTCTGAAATAAGTGTCACTCTTGAATCCAAAGTGAAGGTCATGAAAGAAAAGGAAATGATCATTTATTTAAGAAGCTCTTCATTGTTAAATAAATTCTCCTCACCACAACCATAGGAATTGAAAAGAGAATAGTACAGAGAAAATAAATGCTAATGTTAGATGTTAGGGTGCTAAGGTGAAAAGAATAATATTTTTGTGAGTACCACTGTTATTATCATTAATATCAATATCATTATTGTCTGCAAAAATTTGTTTTGATTAATTTTGTGGATCAAAAACCAATCAAATCAGAATCACTCTAGATGATAAATTTTTCTTTTAACCAAGTTTTGTTTCCTGCTGCAGAAATAGATTGCAACTTCTGTTTGCATGCCCCAAAAGGAAGTACTTTGTCTAAGTATGTGTCTTCAGAAAATATGAAAAGTATAATGAACAATAAGAATTACTTGTAGAGATGGTGCAGTGAAGAGAGTGCTTGCTTCCCACCAATGTGGCCTGGGTTTTATTCCTGACCTTTGTGTCACTTGTGGGTTGAGATTGTTGTTAGTTCTCATCCTTGCTCTGAGGGTTTTTCTTCGAATTCCTCCCTCCACAAAAACTAACACTCCAAGATTCCAATTCAATCTGGAAATAGTGGACAAGAAGAGCCACTTAGTGGAATGTCCATTGTTAAATTCCAATTTCATTTTTCCATTTTTATCAGTTCAAAGCCAATGTGAAACATGAAAAAAACTAAATGTGGAAATTTAGGAGACTAAGCAAGTGTTTCAGTTTTTAATCTGAAAACAACCAATGACCTGTAACAAGACAGGAATTATTAACTTTGGTCTTTCATATGGTGAACTTAATTGATGATAAATGCATCATCATCTACAGCATATGTATAGATACAGCTCAAATTGAAAAAGACAACATTTTTAAATTTTCTTGTAAGAAAGTAAGTAAGTGCTTCAAAGGAGTTAATTTTTAAAACTAGTTTTACTATTGAGTGAAGTTAATCCAACTCATAAACTCATTCATAGTTCTTCTGACTACTAGATGTGCTTTATTATACTGTCCCCACTGAAGTCTGTAGAACTAACATCAAACAATTCACAATTTTATACCAAGGACCAAGATTGTGGAACTCTCTGCCTCGTTCAATAATTGAATCTAACAATATAAGATCTTTCAAATGGTTACTTAAATACTATTTAGTTAATTTGCAAAATACTCAATGAATTTTATTGTAAGGTTATTGATAAAAAGTAATCAAGTTCTCCTTGAACTTTACAATAATTGTTAAATTACATCCTACATTCTAGTTTAACTTGAACTCTAATTTAAACAAGGAGCCTCACCTATAAGCCTTCATGGCTTCTTGATACTTCCTTGCCTTTTCTTTTGTCTTTTTTATATTTCTCGTGTTTTGTCTACGTAAATCTGCTTTGTTCCCCTAACAATATGTACTAAATGCATACAATAAATAAACAAACAAACAAAAAAATAAAACTCATCAATCTGCAACTATTGATTATTTGATATTACTGAGGCAACAGGATATTGTAAATGTTTACTAAAGCAATTTAATCTAAGGTGGCTACTTAAAAGGAAGAATTTTATCTCATTATTGATTGGGTACACTGGTATGGCCGAGTTTCTATTGCTTGAGGATACGCCACTGCAATTCTTATTTTAGGTTGGGAGCCAACAAACCACTAATAAAACACATATTCAAGTTACAAATTTTTTTAAATCAAATTTATCAATTGAGAGTAGCCAACACAAACAAGAGTCACATTATCAGCTTCCAAATCATCCCTGGGAGCAATAATTTAGTTTAAGACATCTTGTCAGAAAATTATATCATGTATGCATATATTAAATAATGGAAATTGATGGCAATTTAGAATTTCTAACGTCCTCTCCCATAAAATTCCTAGTCCAATGGTCCGTCTCAACTTGTCCCAGAAATGTCAAAATAGTCGATATTACCTGCAATGATAGGGTGCTCCAAGGGTATTGTGGGGTATTTGAAACAGATCAGCATGCAGCTGAAGTTTAGAGTACAACGAGGTCTATAAGGAAACATTTCAACTAAGATGTAATGAAAAAAAAAGTGATTTTCACTTTCGCTATGATCGTGTTCCCAATACTTACACTTCTACTGGAGTTAAGTTTTGTTTTGCTAATATTATTAGAAGATGAGTTACCAGCGACAAGGAAATAATTAACTAGCAAACCTGATTACAAAATATTCATAATTGTCAACTCTTTTGTCACGAATTTTTAATTTGCAAGGTCTCTCCTTTGAAAAAAGAGAGGAAAGTCCATGCAAGGCGGAAATAAACTCTAAGGCAGTTGGTTTAGTGTTAATGAAAACTGAAAAATTGACTGTGGAATTGTTGAAAACAAAGAATTGCTTAAGATTTTATCCTCACCAGGTAAGTTATAATTTCCTCCACGTAAACTAGGCCGACCCTGTTGCTGTTGCTGTTATCTGCTGTATTCGTTTCATGAAAAATATTTTTATCACCTAAAAAGGTGATCACTTCTTGGATAGATAGTCTGTTCTCAAGTTGTGTAACCAGCAATAGATACTGAAGCCACTTGGAGTGCAAGCAGGCTATGTGAATGGAGAGCGTCAAATTTTGCATTCGCTGTTAGTTCAAGTCCCATTTTAGAGTTAAAAAAGAGTAAAAAAGTCAGCATACTTTATAGAGCCGAAAGCATAAAGATTTGTTGTGATTTAAGTTGCAAAAAATAATCAATACACAAATAGCCTGATTTTCATTTGTTCACTTTTTGATCCCCTTTTGGTAACCGGTGTAGTATTGCAAACTCTTTGCTTTAAACTTCGCATTAATATCGCCTCTATACTTCCAACGCACTCGTCACATGTAAGTAATTTGAATACTGACATGGCGTCTCGTCTCTATGTATTTCTCAACATTACACTTCGTCAAGAGGCTGTAAACTTAGACATGGTTTGATGCTACTCTGATCTAAAGATTTAATGATTGTAACCGAGAAGTTACGATTCATAGCCGGACCCAACGTTTTAATTTAAGATTTCATATATGTTACTTTTCGGTTACATCCAGTAAATCTTTAATTAGCATCAAACCATGTCTGATTGTCCACCTGGTGGCCATGTGAACATCAATATATCTTAGGTTGTGAACTGTTTATATTCTATTGATCCCGTTAAGATTTTATTTCTCCACAGTTGAAGATTTTCCAAATCCCACTGAAGCAAGTCTTAACCAGCTGCAATGTCTATAATCTTTGAACTTTTACAATCGTTCAAACCATTTCGCATAACTGTGATCATAGTTGGTTCGAAGATGTAACTATTCACTGTTTGGCTCTGCATTGCCGAGACTTCATAAGCTTGTTTACATTTCTGTCAAAACAATAACATCAC
Organism: Pocillopora damicornis; assembly: GCF_964200805.1. Classification (NCBI taxonomy): domain Eukaryota; kingdom Metazoa; phylum Cnidaria; class Anthozoa; order Scleractinia; family Pocilloporidae; genus Pocillopora; species Pocillopora damicornis. The sequence continues at coordinate 15,669,143 of NC_142673.1, read as the reverse complement.
GTTAATCAAAGAACCCAATCGTCCTCACGTACTTTGAATCCTGAAAAGTTTTATCAATAGATTTCTTTTCCTAAATCTCTCGCTATAGAAATACGGACCATTTTGAAAAAAATAATAATCGTTGTGAAACAAAAAATGAGTACATGAAGTTTGCAAACATATATTCAGCGCAGTAAGCGCCAGGCCACCAAACAAGTATAAAACTTCAGTAGGAAGTTCAACTACTGTAACTTGAATCGCGAGAAAATAAGGGTATCTTCCTTCTTATTTTTTTTTGTCTGAATACATTGAGTGACGCTTGAATACATTGAGTGACGCATTTCAGGTAAGATTTTAGTTTGAGCTGCATTGAAACCGGTGCGTGCGTAACCTAGTACCACAGATTATTTTGCAACTATTCACCACCACGAGGCGGCTCGGTAACTATCCACCACTAACCACCAACACTAAGGTAAATAGCTGTTTTAATAAATACTAAAACAGTGAGATAATACAACACAGAAAGATGATTTTAACCACTCATTTATTCCTGCAATGATTACAATATTTTCGGGCGCAAATCCCACGCGAGTTGCCAGGAGGTGAAAAGCAAAGATTAATTGGGGTTTGAGTTGCCAATCAGAGTGCGTCTTCAACGCTCTCTACTGTTTTAATATATGCTAATTAATGTTATTGTTTGAGTAAGACTTTGTAAGACATGTCAACCGATAAAGTAGTAGTTCTGTTTTCTTTAAAAATTGTTTATGTCAAAAATCGTTCAGTATTCAAGACCGTGTTTATTCAGGGAAAGACCATTGGAAACGTTATTTGGGAAGGGGGTCTAGCGAAATACAGAAAACCCTCATTAAAATGCATGTTAATAGCCAAAACAAAATAAGAATTGACAATATCGCTTGAAGAAGATTCGCAATATGCAGTCCAAACGTCGCTGGAGATTCAGATCGTTTTCACAATTAATTTTTCAGCTCTCATCACCTGTCAACAATAACGATTTTATTTTAAAAATCCAGGTTGTAAGCACAGCTGTTGGTCTCCTCGAGAGTGACGGAAAGTGATACAGTTGATGTCAAAATCATGTCTACTGCATTTGCTGCTCTGTGGAAGATATTGTTCGTTTCACACATCTATGCGCAAGGTTAGATTTAATCTAGAAGAAAAAAATGTGCGAACATGCGGTGAATTCTCATCCTCATTTTTGTTGTTGAATATTCCTTTAGCTATGGTTTACAACGTCTCTTAAGTACCTCGGACGAAGAAAAAAGAAAAAACTTACACTCAGCAACACAAAAGCGACGTTACCCTTTGCAATTATTAGTGTGATTAGCAATAAAGTGTTCGTTATAGATACGCGAGTTTATATGAACTGGAATGAAACAGGTGGTGCATCAGTACCCTAGAACGAGGGTTTTCAAATTTTCTCTTTTTGACTGCAAGTTTCAGAATTCTTCCTGCTTGAATGCGCGAAGAACTGCAAAAAAAACTGCAGTATTTCTGTGAAAATTGTCATCAAATGAAAATGAAGCCTTGTTTTCGTAAAATCTTAGCTGTTTTTAACCTCTCCTTACTGAATTTCTTTAATTAACGACTTTTATAGCTGCTCTTAGCTAGATACACCCTTCCTTTTAAAGTGGTATTGATCCGGTTGAATTTCTAGCCTTCCATATAGTTAGTGATACCGAAGTAGAAGCCTTATGCTCAACCCTTCAAATAAAAATCAAATTTTTTGCCTCTGGCAATCAAGAATTACGAAGTGGTCTTCGGCACCTACAAATTTGTGAAGTATGAAGTCTTGCACGAACACTCTGCAATTAACTCTCATGTCAGGTTGAAAGGCTTTTAAAGTAAGACTTTTTTAAAACTGAAAATTAAAGGGAAGTCGCGAGTTTCCACATAAATCGTTTAAGAGTTCCACAGTAAACATCTTGACTTGTTAAAAACGCGCGTTGACAGCCCCTCGGTCCAAGCTCAGTTAATTAACGTTTTCTTTGACAACGCCTGTTTATATTTTCAAGTAAAAAAATTCCTTGTTTCAGAGCAAAAGACCTTTCTTCGCTACATATTTACACCTGGTTAACACAGAATCTGCTGAATATAGGGAAACTGGATAATAAAGAAAAGCAGCCTAGAGTAACGATTTGCCCTAACGCGCATATCGCCCGAACGCAACTGAAGCCCTGTGGCATACACAGCTGCCTTAGATTGCTTCATGTTGGTTTTTGTTAGACCACTTTATAATCAACTTGTGTTCCCTTTCGTTAAGCATTTTTCATGTTTTTTTATTATCAGAAACGTGCAGAATTTTGGAGTTTGTTCAACCCGAGGAAGACAATTACCTCGAAAATCACGTCATTAAGTCCTTGATGGTTGATAACAAAGATCAGTGTGAATTGAGGTGTTACGCAGAGAACTTCTGTTCATCCTTTAATCTTGGAATTTCAGAGACCAGGAGCAAATTGAAATGTGAACTCAGTGACTCTGATCACTTTCAACATCCTGAACATCTCATTTGTAAGGAAGGCTTCTCCTATCATCCAACCGTGGTAGGTTACACTGCAAAGAAAAGGAAAGCCGAAAATATACTCCCCCACCCCCATCCCTCTCCTTATTCTTGACCGTCGCTCACCCCCTTGGTACAAGTTTCGTTCTCTCCTCAGCCTTCCGCTGCCATGAGAATAAAAGATAGCGGTCATAATAAATACTGAGCACGCACTCGCCAACATTACGCCTACCCTGTAGGCTAGTGTGAATCTTCAGTACGACCTGAATGACTATTGATAAAAAAGAAAATGTATTTTTGTATGGATCATTTCAAAACTACATTTATCTGAATAAGATGACAGGATAAAGTTTTAACGTCAACTGCTGTCGGCCGGTAGGAGTTAAAGAAAAGTTCATCCAGCCAACTTAAAACTCTCGGGAAAATTTCAAATTTCTGAAAAAATTGTAGTATACGAATTTTCTTCGTGATGTGGTTATTTATTTCAGTGTTTCACTTAAAAATCATTTTTATCCTTTTTGTTTTCATCAGAAGTTATGTGGCACTTCTCCTTGTCCGCCGGCTGCTTCTTGTGTACCAACTATTGATGGAAAACTCCGTTGTGTTTGTCCTGCTAATTGGACTAGAACTGAAAGCTGCGAAAGAGGTTTGTATTACTATCGCGATACATCCTTTGTTATATACCTGTTTAACGTAGAGCGTTGCACGTAATGATCACTTATTTTTTTGTATGTTAGGGAACAGTTATTTAATCGTTAGCATTGTGCAATTTTACAAACAAAAGCGCTATGTTTGAGTAATATGTGACCCTCCACGGGATTTCAGGGAATATGGTGAACGCACGCTCACGGTACACTAGCACGCTAAAACAAAAGAACGAGCTTTTAACACGTTAGCTGCGTGTAAGTTACTTACCTCATCAACTTCGCAGCTATTGTCTTGCTTCGCACGGTAGAAACAAAGGAACTTGTTAAGATCTTGCTGCAACTTTGTACGTTATTACACGGTGACCGTGCCATGTTATAACACGCTTCCTATGTGTTTGAGTTTTTTCCTTCATTTTCGAAATCCTCATTTTCTTAAAACAGCTTGCAAAACACGGGCCGAGCGAGCAAAGTCCTCTGCTCTTGAAATCGTACATGAACTCTTGAAGGTAGCAAGCACAAGCTTTTAAAATAATAAGAGCGATGTATGATGCAAAGCAAACGGCTTGAGTGTAAACTGTGCTATTTATATTGTTAAATTTGTTAACCGACAAGTACGACAGTCCGTGTGGTGCGGTGGTAGCGTCATCTTTTTTTTTTCTTTCTACTGACGGAGTGTACAAAATAATGAAATATCTAATACACCCTTTTCTTATTAACAGAGAGTCTATTTGCCAAACTTTAAGCGTTGTAGATTCCTTTGACTGTCGTCACCTATGCCTTCTTTATTCTCTTAATAATTAGCAATGTTTACATGCTAGGATTAGCTAAAATAAAATTAATTAAGAACGTGGTTTTGTTGAACAATGGCTAAACTCTGTTCAATTAACCGACCATAATGTTTTTATGTTAAAGGATAGACTAACTGTGCCATCTAAGTGTTTTGAACAAACTAGTTTTCTTAAGCCTGAGAATAAGGGTCCTCCTCTTTCCCCTAAATTTCGTATTTATGCGAAATGATTCCACTGCTCACTAAAACATGGCGAGTCAAACTTTCTTTGTGAAACGGACACAAGAAAGCCTTATTTTCCGCTATCCAACTGCTTGAAACCTTTACTTCCACCTCGCCATCTCCTCAAGGTAAGCTAGCGTGTTAAGGAACAAAGGAACTTAGCGTGTTTAAAAAAAAAAATCTAGCATGTTATGGAAACAAAGCTCTACCGTGTTAGCCAGATATGAACAATGGCTACAACACACTTTCTAAAATCAATTGTTTTTATGCGCATATCTTCACGGTAAGCGTGTCATGCCATTAGCGTGCGAGCGTGTCATAACATACCGTTTGCGTGCGTTCACCTTGTTCCCTGAAATCCCGTGGGGGGTCACATACAGTAGCATAAATTGTGAGAAAAGTTGGTCAAAGAGTCTGGTGTTCGCCTTTCACCATTAGCGCGAACCCTTTTTCATGCCTTAATAACATCGAGCGAATGGTTTGATAGTAGTCTTACTGAGAGTATTATTCTCTAGTATTTAATCGTTAGCTAACGTAGGGTCTCACTGTTTTGTTGAAGATACGGATGAATGTTCCTCTGGATCGCATGACTGCTCAGCGGACGCGTACTGCAACAACACTGTGGGCTCATTTACCTGCACTTGTAAAGCTGGATTTTCAGGAGACGGCAAAAAGTGTAAAAGTAAGAAACCGATATTTTGTTTTCTTTTTATTTTGTTACTTTTTTTAACATTGTTAACTTTTAGAAGTTATGTTATCATTATATGTTTCTTATAAAGATTTTATACGTGTGCGGATGGTGCTCAAAAGTGAACTCGATGTCACCCAGTTTCACAATGGAGTACTGGTCAGAAACAAAATGACACTTTACGTAAAAGCTTTTTGGAAGAACTGTAGAGACTGTGTTCAGAGCCAAAGATAACTGACAATGCATCCACCCACATTTAGCTGTTTCTTACTCCGGAGAGTGTCACGGTATGATATCTGGTAACCAGTACGAAGTGTTCAATAAGTGATATCTCAGGTTTTTTGCTACTTCAGCTCGTTTCAAACTTTATACACTTAAAAACGCTTGCCACCCGTACGGGTAGCACTTCACTCGTCTTATTTATGATTATAGTTGCGTAAGCGAGGAGGTAGAAGTCTGGATGATTGATTGTATCGATTCCATCTACTTATAGATATCATTGAATGTAACACCGGAAGTGCCAAATGTCACGTGAACGCCACGTGCAGCTTCACTATTGATGGCTTCATTTGTAAATGCAAAGGCAATATGATCGGAGACGGATTCTTATGCGTGGGTGGGTGTTTTGATAAAATCGTGTTATATTAAGAGTTAATATCCGTAAGCTCGGCCTCAGTAGGACCCTGCAATACCACTAGTGAGGCTTATTACGGATTTCCTTCACCGCCTTTTTGAAGCATGAAAGTTGTTAAGAACCCTCTTCGTCACAAAAGGTACAAATTTGAACAAAATTAAACAGTTATCCCACTTGTGCTCAACTACATTTAGTGCTCTGAAGTATCTACAAATGTTGTTTATATCAAGTAATTCGTTGATCTTCGGACGACAAGACGGGAATTCTATCAAATCGTCCAATTACTTGCCATTTAGACTTCTTGTCTTTGATGGTTTTAAATTTAGTTCACACTTCTATAAATATGGTTAAAACTTACGAAAAAAATTTTTATGTATGATAAATCGTGATAAAACCATACCAGTATTCATTTTTTAATTCAAGGATTCAAAGGATATCGTTTTCATTGGGCACTCAATGGGTCTGATCCAAATATAAGGTAAGGTAACAAAACGCTTTATTCTACTAGGAAGAACTTGTTGGAACATTACGGTTGTGAAAAGTTCAAATTCTTACTTATAATTATGGATAATCTCCAGTTTCAATGAGTTAATTTTTTTTGAGAACAGGACATAATAGTCGGAGTTATACAGCGGCTTTGACAGATCAAAGTTTTGACCTACAATATTGTCTAAAATGAATTGCATCCAACACACAATTGCGATTTTTTTGCCGCGTTTGCCATAGCTATTTCCCCATTTTTTCACAGGAATTTCAAAAATCTTCTTGGACTTCCTCGTACAGTGAATACTTTCTGGAGAGGATCATTAAGCTTTCTTTCTTGAAACGCTGTTTAATACTTTCAGTTAATGGTAACATTATTTCATTTAGCTACAAGAGGATTCCACATGGTATGACATGCGTGTTAACAAATGTATCTCCCTTATTTTCATGAATTGAGAAGTTTGTACAATGGTGCTTCCTATCAAAATATGGATGGCAGGACAGTTCTGTACCTGAGTGGAGCCAATCGTTCCTACGCAGAAACCCCAGCACTCCCGATCCGAGTTATCAGCTTTAGTATCATGTGTTGGATAAACGTTTTGAGCCTTTCAAGTGATCGTCCAGTTCATATCTATTCTGACTGGTCAGAACCACATCAGTTCAGAATCTTTATTTATGAAAGTCATAAAATTTGTGCTAATCTGCGAAATTCTTTTGGTGCAAAACCTGAAATGTTTAAACTCTGTAACGGGTAGGTGTTTAAGATACATCTCTTGTTTTCCTGCGTAATATTAGTAAATAGGAAGAGACACGTAGAGCACTCAAGTGTGTATCCCAGAGCGATTTACCTTCCTAGGATGTATATTGAGAAGCGGAGATTTGCGCAAAGCCTCATTCCCTTTTGTGTTCTGTTCTCTCATAATCAAAGGAAGATCATCCCCAATAGATGGATGCACGTGGCGTTCACATGGAGCCGAGATAGAAATGAGGGAATTCTGTACATTGATGGAAATAAAACAGATAGCGAAAGTGTTTCTAATGGTCCTTTAGACCTGATCGAAAATGATCATACAGTTTTCGACATTGGGTTGAAACGAGACAGCATAAATAAACCGACTTTTGATGGGTACATGAGAGATCTTCTGGTAGTTGATAAAGCACTATCAGGAGATGAAGTGAAAAACCTGAAAGACATACTTTAAGGAAGAGCACGCGGTGTGGCGACCTTTGAGGAGGGTTACAAAGGAGACTGGGGCAGAGCAGTACAATCGAACGTTCTGGTTGGTGACATGTTTGGGCAGATCGTTCGAAATGAAATCGTTAAAAGCTTTCATGTTTTCTTGTTACGAAAATGGAAGGTGCATATGGGCATGAACATTATCAATTTCAATGAAAATTATTCCACGGGTACCATTGCAGCATTTCTGATCGAACAACAAACCAAGAGGCATAAAAAACTCATTCGTAGACAAGCTTTAAGCTGGCAACCAGAACAGGTGGAATGAAAAACATTTGAAGCAAATAGATCAGAAAAAACATTTTATTTTAAGTTGTTAGTGCTGTACGATAAATGCTGCATTTTCTTTAATCTCCCACAATGGGTGACTCGCATGTAGTTGTTCAATCTCGACTACGAGAAAAATCAGTTAGCTAATAAGAGACTGTGATAAGTCACTCGTTGAAATTCTTGTAAAGAGGACTACAGATTCACTGACGAATGAGCACGGGGTTTTATATGGCGTCAAAGAAACACTAAATAACACTAAGTTAAAACTGTTCGGTGCACCTGTCGAAAACTGTGCGTAACTGATTCATAGCGAGAGATTATAAACTATCCACCAGATGCATTAATCAACTTTAAACCGTGCCTCATTGCAGTTATGACCAGCTTAACAGTGAAGTTTTAAATTTCTCGCAAATGGCAGTGGCTCATGTAATATATAAGGCCATTCCTCAAAAGTGATTTATCAATTTATTGTAAAAGAAACAGGCCACAATGCTAGCCGAATTTTAAGGCTGATAAATGTTAGTATATAAAAGTTCAAAGTTAGAAATCATTGTTTTGGCAATGACATCGAACCAGTCGTTCTTTTTTCTCATCTCCACCTTTCTTGCTTAGAAAGCTCGGAGAAAAATCCGTGTGCTAACCCACCGTGAAAAACCTTGTAATTATTTTTACTTAACTTCATTTGTAGCTTATCACATTAATAGTTATGACGATATTTTTATTGATGTTGTCATTAATATTATTGCTATTTTAATATCATTATCAATGATTACATTTAAATACTAACTGCAGCCTTCAAGTAAAGCTTTTTAAAAGTCGGGTCTCCTCAGCGATTAAATTTACTTTAGCAGCAGTTATGGCTACAGACGGTCATTTCACTGGGACCTAGGGTTGAAGGAGTGAAAAATGATAGAGCCATTTTTAAAGCGCGTCGAACGAAAGTAATCCCAGAATACATTGTTTTTCTTTACCTCGCCCTATAATTGGTCAAAAAAAAACTGGCCCCACCCGCAGAGCCTCAGTTACAATAACCTTGAATGAACAATGGAAGGAAACGGTAGCGCTTAGGTGAGTGAAGAATAGCGAAACAAGTGGAAAAATATCGCTTAAGACAACTGCGTGAATAATATCACTGAAAGAACCAATGGAACAGTTTACAGAAATATCACTGACTCGCCTCTCCTCGTTTGGTTTCACGGAGTCGCTCCTTTCCACCAAACTGCAATCGAGCAGAGAAACAACGTTTGTTACAATCCTCCATGTTTGTAAGTACCATAACCAGCTGGGATTATAGATATCAATTTTTTCTTCTTTATTGACATGTCGTAGTTTCTGAAGCTAAAACTGAGCATATTTTGCCAAAGAAAAACTCCCAGAATAAGATGGATGGTAAGTTTTGTGCTCGGTAAAGAAATAGAGAAAGATGTTTTTCGTCACGAGCGTGGGAGAAAGAAAAAATTCTGAGTCCCCATGAGGAATCGAACCTCAGACCTTCGGATTCCGCGCTCGGATGCTCTACCACTGAGCCACAGGGACTAAGGTGAGCGCAGAATCCGAAGGTCTGAGGTTCGATTCCTCATGGGGACTCAGAAGTTATTCTTTTTCCCTCGTTCGTGACAAGAAGAAAAACATCTTTCTCTATTTCTTTACCGAGCTCAAAACTTACCAAATCTCTTATTCTATTTACAAACCTTACGCCATCGACGTTGCTAATCCTAGCAAATGTGTCAAATGTATACTTCGCACTCGGACAGTTCGAGAAAGGGATTGATTATCTAGAGAAAGACCTAAAAACCAGCATAGAGTTTCATGATTGGGAAGGAGAAGCAATGGCCTACACCAGTTTGAGTGCCGCTTGCCATATTTTATACCAAAATGAGAAAGCCATCGAGTACTGCGGAAAGGGACTTAAAATTTTTCGAGGTAAACGAATCAGACAAGGTGAGGGAAGAGGTTGCCTTAACCTTTTAAGCTATTACCTCCATCTTGGAGATTACGCAACAGCCTTGAAATATGGCGAAGAAGCCCTCAAAGCAATTCGTTCAAATCAGAAGAAGGAGATATCCGTACTCAGTCAAGCTAAGATTTGCAATATATTTATGCATTATGAAAGGTCTATCGGGCGCTGCAAGATAGCTCTTATTATCAAAACAGCCATGGCAGACCAGCAAGGCAAATATCAGTGCTACTTGGCCTTTGGCAAAACCTACAACAGCCTCGGTCAGTATATAAAAGCAATTCACTCTGCGAATAGAAGTCTCAAAATGGGCGAAGAACTGGAAATCGGAGATGGATCTCCCTCGAGTATCATTGGCAATGCACTCTACTATCAAGGTCCCTTCGAAGAATCAATTGAATATTTCACGTCTTTGCACTAAGCATAGTTTGTTATTCTTTCTTTCACGACAGAATTCGTAGTTACATTCCAACGGGTCAAGGAGAGCCCTGACGCGAACAGATCAGGAAGCACCAATTCAAGGGACAGAAACCGGTGACTTTGTACTAATTAGTATCAAATGGAACTAAACTAAGGCTAGTTTTGCAATTTGTGGAATATCTAGTTCAATCCTCTAAGCACTGAAAAAGATAAGTCGATGATTAGCTCTTGGTTGTTCTTGGCCAGGCATAACCCAAGCACATGACCGTTTTCAAGAGTGTTAGGTAGTTTGCATAAGTTTAGTTTGAATTATCCTTGGAAGTGTCCTTTGTTTTGATTGACCGGTCCGATTTATGTACAGCTCAATTGGAATGTCTGTCACTTCGATGTAAACGAATACGATTCGATTTACTTCTTTTGAGTGCACTGTTTTGTATGCACGTGTTTGCATTTCGATACATGTATTTAGGGTTCAACTGACTTACGTGTTATGTAGAAATATGGCTGCGGTTTGATTCATTTCGGTAAGATTCGAATAATATACTACAAACGGTTTCTTTAAGGTATACCTAACTTTATTAATTTAGCAATAACTTGCACTGTCTCGCTGGCTACTTCTGCGAGAAAAACACTTTTCAAATGTATTTCATTAGGCAGTGCCATTCATGAGAGAGTGGAAACAAGGGATTTTCAAAGACAATTAGACAATTAGATGTCCTTCCTGTAGTCACATATTTCACTGATCACAGACGGATGAACGTAACTTAATTTCAGTTTCCAATCTACCTTGTAGTTTTACTTCGACAGCAACAGTTCGATTTTTAGTCGCAGTCCGCTATGCGGTCTCTTGGTTGCCATATTTCACGAAGATGAAGGTGGCAAGGAGAACTGGAGATCGATGTTTCATTATGACCACTACATCCGGGGACCAAGTGGCGTATTTCTCGTATGCAACAAGGGTGGTCATATAGAGCAACGACGTCACGATTCCAACCTTTCCAAACTTTTCTGAATGAACTTGGGTCATTAGTAACTTTGGTTTACCCATATAATTAAAGAAAATTGTACGTTAGCTCGAAGAAATGAATTTTATGCTCGAGTGGTAAAAACAATATCTCACTCATTCGCTGCGCTGACTCGTGAGATATTGTTCTTGCAACTCGAACATAAAATTTCTATTTCTTCGCCACTGTGTAATATCCTGTATGTATTTTTTCTTGGAAATTATATTCACTCATATTCATATTCACTCTGGTTTTTGGTGCTTGTATTCCCTACTTACGCAGCCGATCTTTTGTTGGTAAAACGTAAGCTCTGCTAGAAGAAAACCTAAGGCTTCCTCGTAAAGTCAAAAGCTATAACAATAAGTTGTGGTTGCGGTAGTAACATACTGCCTTGGGTAGCATTTTCATTTTATAGGAAAAGATAAACAGGAAGGCAGCATATGATCCAATTTTCTATAAAGTTAAAGGAACGAGTGTAAACGAACAGTATAAGAGAAAAACCCGGAAGTCGTGAGTTGCCTCTGAGACAGAGAAATGAGAAAATTCTTATTTACATTGGTTTCCATTGCCTGTATTGCCTAAGTATCCAGCTGATTTTGTGTTAGTAAAACAAAAGCTCTCTTGGCAGAGAAGCGGGCCAGACGGGAATTGCCCCTACTGTAAGTGCCAGTTTGAAAATTGGCACAATTCAAATCTTTAAGAAAGTAGTCGTGTTCCTTCTTTGTTCGACTTCGATCAAATTGATGTGAAAATAGGAGTTTTTCGTTAGCAAAAAAGTAACCTCAGTTTTAGCTTCGAAGTTACGATATGTCGTTAATAAGAGAAAAAATTGATAACCATAATCCTAGCTGGTCATGGTGCTAACAAACATGGAGGATTGTAACAAACGTTGTTTCTTTGCTCGATGGCAGTTTGTGGAAAGGAGCGACTTCGTGAAACCACGCGAGGAGAGGCAAGTCAGCGCAAGGGTTATCATCATTTCTTATCGTTAGCCGGGTTTGGATAGATGAGTAGCAAGTCTGGATCATTGACAGTCTTTCCTAGTTATAATTGCTTGCGTGAATTTTGGATTCATGTTGGCGGAGATGGTGACCGAACTCTAAGTAGTTAAAATTCACATACTTGAATCAACACTTTTTATTAAAACTGTGTGTTGTGTTTCTTCGTGCGACGATCTCTCTTTAATTATCAAATTATTTTGCTTTTGCACTCAGTTGTTGCAGAGCGTCGAATGGAAGAATAAGTCTGTAAACTGTACCATTGGTTCTTTCAGTGATATCATTTACGCAGTTGTCTTAAGCGATATTTTTCCCGCTTGTTTCGTTATCCTTCACTCACCTAAGCGCTACCATTTCCTTCCACTGTTCATTCAAGGTTATTGTAACTGAGGCTCTGCGGGTGGGGCCAGTTTTTTTTAGATCGATTAAAGAGCGAGGTAAAGCCTAAACAATGTATTCTGGCATTACTTTCGTTCGACGCTCTTTAAAAATGGCTCTACTATTTTTTACGCCTTCACTTTAGGTCCCAGTGAAATGACCGTCTGACGGCTGACACAGAAAGCTGAGATATAAGCAAAGAAGCCATAACTGCCGCTGAAGTAAATTTAATCACTGAGGATACCCGACATAAAAGCTTGACTTGAAGGCCGTAGTTAGCATTTAAATGTAGTCATTGATAATGATATTAACACAACATTAATATTAATAACAACAACAATAAAGATACTACTATTACTATTAATGTAATAGGTTACAAGTTTAGTGAAAATAATTACAAGGTTTTGCACGGTAGTTTAGCACACGGTTTTGTCTCAGAGTTTCCTAGAGAAGAAAAATGAAGATGAAAAAAAAGGAAGACGACTGATTCGATCTCATTACCAAAATCATGATTCCTAACTTTGAACTTTTATATACTGACATTTATCAGCCTCGAAATTCGGCTTGCATTGTGGCCTATTTCTTTTATAATAAATTGGTAAAGAATTTTTGAGATATGGCTTTATTTCTTACATACGCCGCTGCCATTTGCGAGATTTTTAAAACATCAATGTTAAGCTGGTCAAAACTGCAATGAGGCGCAATTTCATGTTGATTTATGCATCTAATAGTTAATATTTAATTTCTTGCTATGAATCAGTTATGCTTAGCATTCGAAAGGTAAACCGAATATTTATAGCTTAGTGTTATTTAGCGTTTCTTTGAGGAAGTATAAAACCCCGTGCTCATTCGTCAGTAACACTGTAGTCTTCCTCACAAGCATTTCAATAAGTGATTTATCAGTCTCATTAACTTACTAATTTTTCTCGCAGTCAAGATTGATTACTGCATAAGAATCAATCATCATGAGTGATAACAGAAAATGCAGCATTTACAGTATAGCACCAGCAACCTTAAATAAAACGTTTTTTCTGATCTATTTGCTCCGCATGATTTTCATTCCACCTGTTCTTGCTGCCGCCTTAAAGCTTGTCTAAAAATGAGTTTCTATGCCTCTTTGTTTTGTTATTCAATCAGAGATGGTGTAATGGCACCCGAGGAATCATTTCCAATGAAATTGGTAATGTTCGTGCTCATATGCACCTTCCATTTCCGTAACGAGAAAACATCAAAGCTTCTAACGATTTCATTTTGAACGATCTGTCATGCCCAAACATCTCACAAACCAGAACGTTCGATTATACCGCTCTGCCCCAGTCTCCTTTGTAGCCCTCCTTAAAGGTTGTCACACCGCGTGCTCTTCCTTAAAGTATGTCTTTCATGTATTTCACTTCATCTCCTGATAACACTTTATCAACCACTAGAAGATCTCTCATGTATCCATCAAAAGTCGGAAAATGCTTGCTGTCTCGTTTCAACCCAATGTCGAAAACTGTATGATTATTTTCGATCAGGTCTAAAGGACCATTAGAAACTCTCCTTCCACTCATTCTTATTCCATCAATGTACAGAATTCCCTCTTTTCTATCTCGGCTCCATGTGAACGCCACGTGCATCCATTTACTGGAGATGATCTTCCTTTGATTATGAGAGAACAGAATACCAAAAGGGAATGAGGCTTTGCGCAAATCTCCGCTTCTCAATATACATCCTAGGAAGGTAAATCGCTCTGGGATACACACTTGAGTGTTCTACGTGTCTCTTCCTATTTACTAATATTACGTAGGAAAACAAGAGATGTATCTTAAGCACCTACCCGCCACAGAGATTAAACATTTCACGTTTTGCACCAAAAGAATCTCGCAATTAGCACAAATTTTATGACTTTATTGACTAATGAATGGTGTCTCTTCCTATTTACTAATAGCACGCAGGAAAAGAAAAGATGTATCTTATACACTTACCTGCAACAGAAATCAACCAAATCAAGTTTATGAGGATGATTAGGATTTCGAAGTTGAGCACAAATTCGATGACTTTTATCAATAAAGATTCTGAACTGATGTGGTTCTGACCAGTCAGAATAGATATGAACTGGATGATCACTTGAAAGGCTCAAAACGTTTATCCAACACATGATACTAAAGCTGATAACTCGGATCGGGAGTGCTGGGGTTTCTGCGTAGGAATGCCGAGATCCATTCAAGTACAGTACTTTCCTGCCATCAGTATTTTGATAGGAAGCACCATTGTATAAATTTTTCAATTCATGAAAATAAGGGAAATACATCTGTTAACATGCATACCATACCATGTGGAACCCTCTTCACAAGAAGTTAAATGAAATAATGACATCATTAACTGAAAATATTTAACAGCATTTCAAGAAAGGCAGCTAATTGATCCTCTCCAGGAAGTATTTACTGTATGAGGAAGTCGCTGAAGTTGCTGAAATATAGCACTTTTGTTTGTCAAATTGCACAACTCGAAAATTAAATAAATGCTCACTTACATACGAAGAAATGATTGCAAAGGGAAAGGAGAGGCTTTCTCTCAGGTCGTAGATCATTACGTGCAACGTTTTACGTTGAACAGGTATATAACAAAGGGTGTATAGCGATAATAATACAAACCTCTTTCGCAGCTTTCAGTTCTAGTCCAATTAGCAGGACAAACGCAATGGAGTTTTCCATCAATAGTTGGTACACAAGAAGCAGCCGGGGGACAAGGAGAAGTGCCACATAACTTCTGTTGAAAACGAAAAAGATAAATAGATTTCTAAGTGAAATTTTACTGAAATAAATAACCGTATGATGAAGAAATTACATGTACTACAACTTTCTTCAGAAATTTGAAATTTTCCTTAAAGTTGTTAGTTGGCTGGATGAACTTTACTGCCGGCCGATAGAAGTTGACGGTAAAACTTTATTCTGACATCTTATTCAGATAAATGCAGTTTTGAAACGATCCATAAAAAAAGACCTTTTCTTTTTATCAACAGTTATCCTGGTCGCACTGAAGGTTCACGCTAGCCTGCAGGGCAGGCGTAATATTGGCGAGCGCGTGGTCAGTATTTTCTTTCCGTAAATTATGGCCGCCATCTTTTAATCTAATGGCAGGCGGAAGGCTGGGGAGAGAAAGAAATTTGTACCGAGGGGGTAAGCGACGGTCAAGAGTAAGGAGAGGGATGGGGTTGGGGGAGTGAATATATTTTCGCCTATGCCCACCCCCTCCCCCCGCCAATGCCTCTTTCTCTAACTGGCGGGCTGAAAAAAACCATCTCGAGCTTCTTCACATTAACTCGCCTTTATGAGACGCCTGGACTGCAGGCTAGGTTCACGCATTAGATTCTGCTCCTACGCCAAAACCTACATCACCTTCCATAAGAGTTCTTTTAAGTTTTGAAAATTTTTAGAGCTACATAAAGGAAAAACCTCGGTGAGTTCTAAACGTTTCTTTTTTTAAGTGCCGTGTCTTTCCAACACCGTTTTCATATCTGCTCTCTAAACTATACTCTTGTCTTTACTACGCTCAAGGGAGGATGCCTTTCTTGCTAAGTGTTAAACATGGCGCTGCATTGATCACAAAATGAAACATATGCAGTATACCTACCATGGTTGGATGATAGGAGAAGCCTTTCTTACAAATGAGATGTTCAGGATGTTGAAAGTGATCAGAGTCACTGAGTTCACATTTTAATTTGCCCCTGGTCTCTGAAATTCCAAAATTAAAGGATGAACAGAAGTTCTCTGCGTAACACCTCAATTCACACTGATCTTTGTTATCAACCATTAAGGACTTAATGACGTGATTCTCGAGGTAATCGTCTTCCATGGGTTGAACAAACTCCAAAATTCTGCACGTTTCTGATGATGAAAAAAAACATGAAGAATGCTAAACGGAACTCAAGTTGATTACGATGTGATCTCACAAAAACCAAAATGAAGCAGTCTAGGGCAGCTGTGTATGCCACAGGGCCAGCCTGCTTTTCTTTACCATCCAGTTTCCCTATCTTCAGCAGAATCTGTGTTAACCAGTTGTAAATATTTTTATGCTAAGTAGGCTAATGGTGAATTCTGAATAAGTTATATATCATAATGAATATGGAATTATTTAAAGTACTAAATAAAACAAGTGAATCGTTGAATTTTTGGGCAACTGTCATGGAATTCTCGTACGCATGAAAGAGATTTGTTGCCGTCAACTGCTGCGTAGGAAAAATTGTCGTGAAGAAAGGTCTTTTGCCCCGCAATAAGAAATCTTTACTTCAAAATATAAACAGGTGGTGTCAAAGAAAACGTTAATTAATTAAGCTTGGATCGAAGAGCTGTCACTGCGTATTGTACGAGTCAAGATGTTTACTGCGGAAGTCTTAAACGATTTCTTTTGCAAACTCACGACTTCCCTTTAAAATATGAGGTAATTTTCAGTTTTTAAAAAGTCTTTCTTTAAAAGCCTTTCAACCTGACATGAGAGTTGATTGCAGAGTGTTCGTTCAAGACTTGATACTTCACAAATTTTTACGTGCCGAAGATCACTAAGAGGACAGAACTCCTACTGTATCATTTGAGATATCATGCAAAGTCTTACTACAACAATAAAATTAATCATCATATACTAAAATAGTAGGGAATGTTGAAGGCGCACTCTGATTGACTACTCAAACTCCGAATATTCTTTGCTTTTCATCTCATTCCTCCTGTCAGTTGCTAAGAAATACTCCGGCGGCAAATTGAAGAATGAAGCCCTTTCTCTGGCAGCTTTTCGCGTTGCCGACGTTGTCGCTCAGTTTGTCCATTGAGAACTCTGGTTTCACGGTTTCAACGCCGTTTTTTTTTTCTCAAAAAAATATGTTTCTAAATTCTAAATGTCTAAAATGCACGTTAATCATTCACGTGTTGCGGTGGACTTGGAAAAAATTCTACAATGTGGCGGCGCCGAGAGAAAAACAGCTCTTTTTTTTTCTGCTTACGAAAAAATTTTTTCGTAGCAGTAAAAATGGCTTTCGGGCTAATAGATGTTAGGTACAGCTTGCCCGAAGGGTAAGCCGCAAAACTGACTTTCTTTTCACCCCGAACCATGTCTGATTGTCCAGCTGGTGACCTTGTGAACTTTAATATATCTTAGGTTGCGAACTGTTTATATTCTCTTGATTCCGTTAAGTTTTTATTTCTCCACAGTTGAAGATTTTCCAAATGCCGCTGAAACAAGCCTTAAGCAGCTGCAATGTATAATCTTTGAACTTTTACAGTCGTTTCAAACCATTTCGCATAATTGTGATCATCGTTGGTTCGAAGATGTAACTATTCATTGTTTGGCTCTGCATGGCCGAGACTTCATACAGGCTTGTTTACATTTCTGTCGAGACGCTAACGTCACGTTAATCAAAGAACCCAATCGTCCTCAAGTACTTTGAATGCTGACATGTTTTATCTCCAGATTTCTTTTCCTAAATCTCTCGCTGTAGAAAGATGGACCATTTTGAAAAAAACAATAATTACTGTGAAACAAAAAATGAGTACATGAATAAGCGTCAGGCCGCCAAACAAGTATGAAAACTCACTTGGGAGTTCAACTACTGTGATCTGAATCGCGAATACATTGAGTGGCGCTTGATAAAACATATATTTCTTTCAAGATTTTAGTTTTTGACTTCTGAGATGCATCCAAGTTATCTTATGTCACTGGTTATTGAACAGTTTTTCACTACCACGAAGCGACCCCGGTAAATATCCACCACTAACCACCAACACTAAGGTGAATCAGCTGTTTTAGTGTCTACTAAAACAGTGAGATAATACAGCACAAAAAGATGACCTTAACCACTCATTTCTTCCTGCAATGATTATAATATTTTTGGGCGCAAATCCGCGCGAGTTGCTCGGAGGTAAAAAAGCAAAGAATAATCGGAGTTTGAGTTGCCAATAAGGGTGCGCCTTCAGCGCTCTCTACTGTTTTAGTATATGCTAATTATTATTGTTGCTATAGTAGGACTTTGCATGACCTGTAAACTGACAAAGTAGTAGTTCTGTTTACTTAAGAAATTGTTTACATCTAAAGTCGTTCAGCCTTCAAGACAGTGTTTTTATTACTCAGAGAAAGACCATTGAAAACGTTACTTGGGTAGGAGGTCTGGCGAAATACAGAAAAACTCTCATAACAATGTGCCAGACTAGCCAAGAGAAAAAAGAATCGATATCACCGCCTGAAGAAGATTCGCAATATGCAGTTCAAACGTCGCCAAGCGCTTGATTGTTGAGGGAAATGTTAGTCAGCCGTCACGTACATGTTGTAGCATTAAGGAAGCTGTCTTCACCCTAATCGGTAAAATTGTTTGTATTGCTACGCAATTTTTTGCCTTTACAAGTGCGTTCACGTTCATCACGGTTACATTTTGAGTGTGGAAAAGAAAAAGGTCTGGAAATATGTGTGAAAACTGTGAGACCCTTGCAATTCCTGTTTACTTGAAACTTTTATTGTATATAAAGATTAAATGATTATTGGCATCAGTCGCCGATAGATACATATTAAAGGCGGCATGTAAGCTTACGAATCTCCGTGGAAGAGATGCTTTCTGTTTCCTTTGGAAAGAATTCGTTAGAGGGCCTTCTTGTCGGATGCGCACAACAGGAAGCAGGTGTCAATGGCTTTTCCTTGTGGCAAGTTTGTTAAACGGTTCACAAATTGTCAAAAATTATCAGGAATTGTCATGTTTTCAGATACGTGCACGCTCGTGTAACGAGACCGTTGGCTTCCGTGCGACTAAATTTTCAGCAGCTACCTTAAAGGGACTCTGCAAGTAATTTTCCCCTCATTTGAGCCGAGCAGTTATAAAAGTTTTGTGATAGGTGCAAAAGATTTGAAATTTTGTGATGCAAAGTGATCTGTATTCAATCATTAGGTAACAAATTAGCATACAACGACAACACTTTAAGGCCTTGCCAAAAAGGAAGTACAGAAAAACCCAGCGAACTCGAAGTCCCGAGGAAAACAAAAAACGGTTCGAGCAAGCGGGGCGTAGGTAGTAAATAAGGGAAGAGTTGGGCCTGAGGGAAATGGGATCTTGTTTGAAATACTGGGGGGTTTGAGTTAGCTGTGTTCGAGTTAGCGTGGTTCTACTATTGTTTTCACAATTAATTTTTCAGCTGTCATCCTAATAATGATTTTATTTTTAAAATCCAGGTTGTAAGCAGAGCTGTAGGTCTCCTCGAGAGTGACGAAAAAGTGATAAAGTTGATGTCAAAATCATGTCCACTACATTTGCTGCTCTGTGGAAGATATTGTTCGTTTCATACGCCTATGCGCAAGGTTAGATTTAATCTAGAAGAAAAAAATTGTGCGAACATTCGGTGAATTGTCCTTCACACTTTTGTCGTTGAATATTCCACTAGCTATGGTTTACAATGTGTCTGTAACTCGAACGAAGAAAAAAATTACAAAATTACAATCAGCAACACAAAAGCGACATTACCCTTTGCAATTATTATTGTGCTTAGCAATAAAGCGTTCGCTATAGATACACGAGTTTATATAAACTGGAATGAAAACTTTAGAACGAGGGTTTTCAAATTTTCAGCTCTTGACCGCAAATTTCAGAATACTTCCTGCTCGAATGCGCCCAAAATGGTTTTTTTTTTGCAGTATATTCTGTCAAAGTTGTAATCGAATGAAAGTGAAACCCCTTTTTTCGTAAAATCTTAGCTGTTATAGCCTTTCCCTGTTGAATTTCGTTAATAAGCTGCTCTTAGCTAGATACACCCTTCCTTTAAAGTGGTATAGATCCGGTTGAATTTCTAGCCTTCCATATAGTGAGTGACACTGAAGTAGAGGCCTTATGCTCAACCCTTCAAATAAAACTCAAATTTCTTGCCTGTGGCAATCAAGAATTACGAAGTGGTCTTCGGCACGTAAAACTTTGTGAGGTATCAAGTCTTGTACGAACACTCTGCAATCAACTCTTATGTCGGGTTGAAAGGCTTTTAAGGGAAGATTTTTTAAAAACTGAAAATTATCTTATTTTTGAAAGGGAAGTCGTGAGTTTTTACATAAATCGTTTAAGACTTCCGCAGTAAACATCTTGACTTGTAAAAAATACGCAGTGATAGCTCTTCGGTCCAAGCTTCATTGGTTTACGTTTTCTTTGACATCACCTGTTTATATTTTCAAATAAAAAATTCCTTATTGCAGGGCAAAAGACCTTTCTTCGCGACGATTTTTCCTACACAGCAGCTGACGGCAACAGATTTCCTTCATGCGAACCAGAATTCCATGACAGTTGCCTCAAAAAATTGAACGATTTAATTTCTTTTATTTAGAACATTTAATAATTTCGTATTCATTATGATGGATAACCTATTCAAGGATAAATACCTCAATTCTCCAGTAGCCCACTTAGCATAAAAAATATTTACACCTGGTAAACGCAGAATCTACTGAAGATAGGGAAACTGAATAACAAAGAAGAGTAGGCTAGATTGCCGATTTGCTCTTACGTGCGTGTCGCCCGAACGTAGCTGAAGCCCTGTGGCATATACAGCTGCGTTACATTGTTTCATGTTGGTTTTTGTTAGATCACATCATAATCAGAGTGTGTTCCGTTTAGCATTCTTCATGTTTTTTATTATCAGAAACGTGCAGAATTTTGGAGTTTGTTCAACCCGAGGAAGACAATTACCTCGAGAATCACGTCATTAAGTCCTTGATGGTTGATAACAAAGATCAGTGTAAAGTGAGGTGTTACGCAGAGAACTTCTGTTCATCCTTCAATCTTGGAATTTCAGAGACCAGGGGCAAATTAAAATGTGAACTCAGTGACTCTGATCACTTTCAACATCCTGAACATCTCATTTGTAAGGAAGGCTTCTCCTATCATCCAACCATGGTAGGTATACTGCAAAGAAAAGGAAAGGCAAAAATATACACCCCCACCCCATCCCTCTCTTTATTCTTGACCGTCGCTCACCCCCCCTGGTACAAGTTTCTTTCTCTCCTCAGCCTTCCGCTGCCATAAGAATAAAAGATGGCGGTCATAATTTACGCTAAAAAAATACTGAGAACGCGTTCGCCAATATTACGCCTACCCTGCAGGCTAGTGTGAACCTTCACTACGACCTGAATGACTATTGATTAAAAAAAAGGATTTTTTTATGGATTATTTCAAAACTACATTTATCTGAATAAGATGACAGGATAAAGTTTAAACGTAAACTGCTCTCGGCCGGTAGGAGTTAATGTGACATGGTTATTTATTTCAGTGACATATCACTTAGAAATCATTTTTATCTTTTTCGTTTTCATCAGAAGTTATGTGGCACTTCTCCTTGTCCCCCGGCTGCTTCTTGTGTACCAACTATTGAGGGAAAACTTCGTTGCGTTTGTCCTGCTAATTGGACTAGAACTGAAAGCTGCGAAAGAGGTTTGTATCATTATCGCTACACACCCTTTGTTATACACCTGTTTCACGTAAAGCGTTGCACGTAATGATCTACGACCTGAGAGAAAGCCTTCACCTTTCCACACGCACTCATTTCTTCGTATATTAATGAACAATTATGTAATTGTTAGCGTTGTGCAATTTGACCAACTAAAGTGCTATGTTTGAGTAATATGGTAGCATAAATTGTGAAAAAAGTTGGTAAAAGAGTCTGGGCTTCGCCTTTCACCGTTAGCGCGTACCTTTCTTCACTCTAAAATAACATCGAGTGAATGGTTTGGGAGTAGTCTTACTGAGAGCATTATTTTCTACTGTTTGATCGTTAGTTAACGTAGGGCCTCATTGTTTTTTTGAAGATACGGACGAGTGTTCCTTTGGATCGCATGACTGCTCAGCGGACGCGTACTGCAACAACACTGTGGGTTCATTTACCTGCACTTGTAAAGCTGGATTTTCAGGAGATGGCAAAAAGTGCAAAAGTAAGAAACCGATATTTTGTTTTCTTTTTATTTTATTATTATTATTTTTTTAACATTGTCAACTTTTAGAAGTTGTGTTATCGCTATATACTTCTTATAAAGATCCTCTACGTTTCTGGATAGTGCTCAAAAATGGACTCGATGTCACCAAGTTTCACAATGGAGTACTAGTCACAAACAAAATGATACTTTACGTAAAAGCTTTTTTAAAACAACCGTAGAGATTGTGCTCAGAGCCAAAAATAACTGACAATGCATCCGCCCGTATTAAGCGGTTTCTTACTCTGGAGATTTTCACGGTATGATTTCTGGTAACGCCACAAAGTGTTCAATAAGTGATAAGCTGGGGTTTGTTACTACTTCAGCCCGTTTCGTTCGGGTACCACTTAACTCGTCCTATTTATGTTTATAGTTGCGTAAGCGAGCAGTTATAAGTCTAGATGATTCATATTATCGATTCTATCTACATACAGATATCATGGAATGTAACACCGGAAGTGCCAAATGTCACGTGAACGCTACTTGCATCAACACTAGAGGAGGCTACATATGTAAATGCAAGGACAACATGATCGGAGATGGATTCTTATGCGTGGGTAGGTGTTTTGATGAACGCGTGTTATATTAAGAGTTTATATCCACCGTAAGCTCGACCAAAGTAGGACCCTGCAATACCACTAGTATTTCACCACCCTTTTGAAGCATGAAAGTTACTGAGAACCTTCTTCTTCAAAAAAGGTTCATGAGCTTAAAAATTAAACAGTTATCCCACCTGTGCTCAACTATATTTAGTGCTCTGTAGTATCTGCAAATGTTGTTACATCGAGCATTTCGTGGATCTTTGGACGACATGACGGGAATTATTTCAAATCTCCAATTACTTGTCTTCTAGACTTCTTGTCGTTATTTTTTTTTCTTTAAATTTAGTTCACACTTCTATAAACATCTTTTAAACTTAAGCAAAAAATGTTTAATGTTTTTTTGATAAATCGTGATCAACCCACATCAGTATTCATTTTTTAATTCAAGGATTCAAAGGATTTCGTTTTCATTGGGCACTCAATGGGTCTGATCCAAATATAAGGTAAGATGAAAGAATGTTTTCTTCTGCTAGGAAGAACTTGTCGGAACACTATTGTTTTGAAAAGTTCAAATTCTTGCTTATAATTACGGATAAAGTCTAGTTTCAATGAGTTAATTTTTTTGAGAACAGGACATAATAGTATTAGTCATACAGCGGCTTTGACAGATCAAAGTTTTGACTTTTAATATTTTGTACAATGCATTGCAGCCAACAAACATTTGCGGTTATTTTGCTGCGTCTACTATAGTTATTTCCACAACTCTTTTTCAGTGGAATTTCAAATATCTTCTTAGAGTTCCTCACAAAGTGCATACTTTCTGGAGAGGATCATTAAGCTGCCTTTCTTGAAACGCCGTTAAATACTTTCAGTTGATGGTGACATTATTTCATTTAACTTCTTGTAAAGAGGATTTCAGATGGTATGCTATGCATGTTAACAGATGTATTTCCCTTATTTTCATGAATTGAAAAGTTTGTACAATGGTGCTTCCTATCAAAATACTGATGGCAGGAAAGTACTGTACTTGAATGGATCCCGGCATTCCTACGCAGAAACCCCAGCACTCCCGATCCGAGTTATCAGCTTTAGTATCATGTGTTGGATAAAGGTTTTGAGCCTTCCAAGTGGTCATCCAGTTCATATCTATTCTGACTGGTCAAAACCACATCAGTTTAGAATCTATATTTCTCGTTGGCATGGAATTTGTGCTCATCTTCGAAATCCTCGTGGACATGATATAGTTTATCCCTGTATCTGGTATACGTAAGTGCATAAGATACATCTTTTCTTTTCCTACGTGCTATTAATAAATAGGAAGAAACACGTAGAGCACTCAAGTGTGTATCCCGGAGCGATTTACCTTCCTAGGATGTATATTAAGAAGCGGAGATTTGCGCAAAGCCTCATTCCCTTTTGTGTTCTGTTCTCTCATAATCAAAGGAAGATCATCCCCAATAAATGGATGCATGTGGCGTTCACATGGAGCCGAGATAGAAAAGAGGGAATTCTGTACATAGATGGAATCGGAAAAGATAGTAAGAGAGTTTCTCATGGTCCTTTAGATCTTATCGAAAATAATCATACAGTTTTCGACATTGGGTTGAAACGAGACAACATGAAGATACCGACTTTTGATGGGTACATGAGAGATCTTCTAGTGGTTGATAAAGCGCTATCAGGAGATGAAGTGAAATACATGAAAGACATACTTTAAGGAAGAGCGCAGCGTGACGACCTTTAAGGAGGGCTACAAAGGAGACTGCGGCAGAATCGAACGTTCTAGGTGGTGAGATGTTTGGGCATGACAGATCGTTCGAAATGAAATTGTTAGAAGCTTTGACGCTTTCTCGTTACGAAAATGGAAGGTGCATATGGGCATGAACGTTATCAATTTCAATGAGAATTATTCCATGGGTACCAATATAGTATCCCTGAACGAACAACAAAACAAAGAGGCATAAAAAATTAATTCTTAAACAAGCTTTAAGGCAGCAACTAGAACTGGTGGATTAAAAAGCATGTGGAGCAAATAGATCAGAAAAAAACTTTTTATTTTAGATTGTTAGTGCTACAGGAAAAATGCTGCATTTTCTGTAATCTCTCGTGGTGGGAGACTCATATGTAGTAATCAATCTCGACTGCGAGATAAATTATTTAGCTAATAGGAGACAGAGGTAAATCACTCGTTGAAATTCTTGTAAGGAGGACTACAGTGTCACTGGCGAATAAGCTTTAAAACTTAAGTGAAAGAAGTATCTTATTAACAGGGAAAATGCACGTTTGTTTTCTTGATTTGTCTATATTCTAGATTACTTTATTAATTCATTTTTTTTAATTTTTTTGTCAGTAGCATCCCTAATATTGAACATAGCTGTAGCTTTTTTATTAATATTATTATTATTATTACTTTTATTATTAATGTAAATTTTTACAGATGAAGAGCCACCTTTCAGTAGAAGTACTGTAATGCAGTCTTTATTATTATTATCATTGTTATTATTATTATTATTATTATTATTATTATTATTATTATTATTATTATTAGGAGCAAGGGGTTTTATACTGCGTTAAAGAAACGCTAAGTAGCACTAAGTTATAAATGTTCGGTCCACCTTTCGAATACTAAGCATAACTGATTCGTAGCAAGAGATTTTATATTATCTACGAGATGCATAAATCAACATAAAATTGTGCCTTATTGCAATTATGACCAGCTTAACATTGATGTTTTCAATTTCTCGCAAACGGCAGCGGCTCATTTAAAAAATATATTTATTTCTTACAAATTCTTCATCAACTTATTTTAGGGTCACAACGCTAGCCGAATTTTGAGGCTGATGTCGGTATATTAAGGTTCAAAGTAAGAAATCATTTTTTTGCCAACGAGATCGAACCAGTCTTCATTCTTTTTTCCATCCCCAACTTTCTTCTTAGAAAACTCAGAGACAAACCGTCTGCTAAACCACAGTGCAAAACTTTGTAATTATTTTTACTGAACTTTATTTGTAGCTTATTACATTAATTGTAATGGCATTGTTATTTTAAAATCATTATTGTTGATTACATTAAAATGCTAACTGCGGCCTTCAAGTCAATCTTTTATGTCGGGTCTCCTACTTCAGCAGTAGTTATGGCTCCTTTGCATATATCTCAGTTTTTTGTGTCAGCCGTCAGACGGTCATTTCACTGGACCTAGAGTGAAAGTGTGAAAAATGCTAGAGCCATTTTTAAAGAGCGTCAAACGAAAGTAATCCCAGAATACATTGTTTTGGCTTTACCTCGCTCCATAATTGATCTTAAAAAACTGGCGCCACCCGCAGAGCCTCAGTTACAACAACCTTGAATGAACAACGGAAGGAAATGGTAGCGCATAGGCGGGTAAAGAATAGCGAAACAAGCGGGAAAATATCGCTTAAGACAACTGCGTAAATGATATCACTGAAAGAACCAATGGTGCAGTTTACAGAGTTACTCTTACATTCGACGCTTTGCAGCAACTGCGTGCAAAACTGAAATGATTAGATAATTTAAGAGAGATCGTCGTACGAAGAAACACAAGGCACAGTAAAAAGCAGTAAAAAGTGTTGATTCAGGTATGTGAGTTTCTTACATGTGCTTAACAGAGTTAGCTATACTTATAGTTCGGTCACGATCTCTGCCAACGTGAATCCAAAATTCACGCAAGCAATTGTACTTAGGAAAGACTCTCAATGAACTAGAATTACTACTCAGCTATCCAAACCCGGCTGACGATGAGCAGTGATGATGAACCATGTTTGCACTGACTCGCCTCTTCTCGCTTAGTTTCACAGAGTCGCTCCTTTCCAACAAACTGCAATCGAGCAAAGAAACAACGTTTGTTACAATCCTCCATGTTTGTAAGTACCATAACCAGCTGGGATTATGGATATCAATTTTTTCTTCTTTATTTACAAGTCGTAGTCTCTAAGCTCATACCGAGCATATTTTGCGAAGGAAAAACTCCTAAAATTAGAGAGATGGTAAGTTTTGAGCTCGGTAAAGAAATAGAGAAAGATATTTTTCGTCATGTCACGAGTGTGGGACAAAGAAAAAATTCTGAGTCCCTATGAGCAATCAAACCTCAGACCGTCGGATTCCGCGCTCGGATGCTCTACCACTGAGCCACAGAGATTACGGTGAGCGCGGAATCCGAAGGTCTGAGGTTCGATTCCTCGTGGGGACTCAGAAGTTTTTCTTTTTCCCACGCTCGTGACAAAAAGAAAAACATCTTTCTCTATTTCTTTACTGAGCTCAAAACTTACCATATCTCTTATTCTAATTACAAACATGACGCCATCGAAGTTACTAATCCTAGCAGTATGCAGGACACGTGTCATGTGAAATTTGTAGTAGACTTCGCTCACCGTAGAGTCTTTGTGGCTCAGTGGTAGAGCATCGAAGCGCGGAATCCGAAGGTCTGAGGTTCGCATCCTCATGGGGACTCAAAAATTTTCTTTTTCCCACGCTCGTGACAAGACGAAAAACATCTTTCTCGAAAAACTCCTATTTTCACATCAATTTAGTCGAAGTCGAACAGAGAAGGGACACGATTATTTTCTTAAGGAATTTCGTGTTGTGCTTATTTTTAAACTGACACTTACAGTGGGGGCAATTTCCGTCGAGCCCACTTCTCTGCCAAGAAAGCTTTTGTTTCACTAACGTAAGATCGGCCAGATACGTAGACAATACAGGCACTGAAAACCAATGTCAATATGAGTTTCCTCATTTTCCTGCTCCCTTGCCAACTTACGACGGGTCTCCTTTGATATTGATCTTTTACGACCTTTCCTAATGATTTACACAAAATGGGATCATATGCAGGCTTCCCGTTTTTCGTCTCCTTTCAGATGAAAATATCATGGAAGGAAATATGTCACTAACGCAACCCGCCCACATGGTTTCCTTTAACTTCGAAAGCAAGCCGTAGGCTTTCTAACATAAGATCAGTTGGATGCATAGAAATACAGGCAATGAAAACCAATGTAAATAAGAGTTTCTTCATTTTCCTGTCTCAATGGTAACTCACGACTTCCGGGTATCCTCTGATACTGTTCGTTAAGCTCTTCCCTTTAACTTTATACAAAATTAGATCACATGCAGCCTTCCTGTTTTCCTTTCCTATCACATGAAAATACCATCGAAGGCAACACGTTACTACAGCAACCGCAACTTCTGAAAACCAGAGTGAATATGAGTTTTGTAACTGTCATTGTTTAAACTAACGGCTTCCGGATCTCCTCTGATTCTGATCCTTTACGGTATATTTAACTTGAGGTCATATGCGGCCTTCCTGTATTCACAGATGAAAACACAATTGAATGGAACATGCAACTCCACGTAATAGCTTTTTGATGTCACAACAAGCAGTCTTGGTTTTCAAGGGATCCAAGCTGTCGTAGTGTCCGAAGCCTAATTGATCGATTTGCACGTAATCATGAATACGATACAGATCATTTTCAATTGCACTGATGTCAGCTATACCAGCCCATTGAGTCCCTCCATAGGAGGATTTGCAAGGTAAACGACTTTGGTTAGGCTACTGATAGGTCGGACTTACGGATCCTACTCCAAAGGATCCATGGAATTCTCATGGACTTAATTCTGACAGCTCGACGCTGATTTTCCCACCTTGTTTTGAGTCAACTGAGTTATTCGTCTCCACCTTCATTCAATCGTGAAAAAAAAACAAACTCGGCACAATCCTGCACTTTTATTCGTATCACAAAGAGCCACGAAATTCAGGTTCAGAATTAATGTTCTAGAAAACGTGAATTTTACCACGCTTCTTTAGGGGAATGGGTTTTAACTAACGAACAAGCTACATAGAGACAGCGTAGACTTGATAATTGTTTTACCTTTATTAGCAGCTGGTACACGTTTGAATAATAATTGGAGCCATTAACTTAAGCTCTAACATTTATTTGCCTGCAGTACTTTAGTCTAAATTAACAGTATTTGGGGCCTCTTTGCATAATCTCTCTCTTTTATTGTCAGTCTTTAGACGTTTATCTTTGACCTCAGATGGTAGCATGGATAAAATAACGAAGAAATTAATATAATATTTTGAACTGAATATGTGAAGATGACAATTAAAGCCAGTGATATTTTGTAGACCAGCCTACTTCTGTCTAGAAATGCAAGTAGTAACGAAAATGGCAGATTGGACGAAACTTCGTCAAACCGAACCAGTGTTCGTTGATTTTTCAAACTTGGCGAAGTTTAGTCAAATTCGTCAAAGGGAAATCAGCTCGGCGGATTTGACGATTTTGAAGAATTTTCGCCACCTTTGCTTCTGCATGCTTTTCTGGACCTATCGGTCAGCCGCAGTAGCTTTTGTCCCAACCAGCCCAGTTCATGTCTCATGTAGATTTGTAAATACGAACATATTGGAGTATTACACTTAGCTTATTCTCTTTGACAAGCTTCTATGTTCTTACCGATTGTCGGAAATCAGTCGTTTATCATACTTACGTTGTATAACTCTTCCTTTGTCGGAACTTGTCCCATAATTTTAAGCCGGTTTATTACAAGTCCTATAGTCTAGTTTGTGAATTCTTGGAAAGGCTATTGATGGGAGAGCCTCCTACATAGTAGCTTTTTAAAAGGAAGTCATTTCTCTAAGACACAAGAGCTTGACTGTTTGGAAATATTTTATTTTACATTTTAAGACAATTCGTACGCAGATTTATTGAAAGAAAAGACTTACTGTTTACGCTAAGAGACTCAACTCTAAGGATTACTGATTTCCAAGATGACTAAAGTCTGCCCCTCGCTTCGCATTGGCTGCGTCAATCACGTCTTCCTTGCTACAATCGTGTATGAAAAAGAAGAAATTAGTGACCGCTCTTCATCGATTTTGATCGAAAATTCGTATAAGAGAAACAGCTTTATTCACTAAAGCACAGAAAGGGAACGACTCATTAGAAATCCTCAGCTTCCTTTCCTTCCTCTTGAAAAAGTGACTTAGAAATATTTATGGTCTATAAACGCTCTATAGTCCTCCCTGTTTACTCTGTTGGTGATTAATCCCTCTTCCGTTTTCCCTGAAAACCCTGTGATCCCCTCAAAATCCTCCTCACACTCCCTCCCCCTGAAGATAAATATTGACTAGCCCCGCTCCCCTGGACAGTGACTGGTCTCCTATAGACACAAAAAGGAGTGATGTTTCTGCATGGTGCATAGCTTTGTCTTAGTTAAGTTTAAGCTCCTGCTTCCTTACTCTTATTTTATTTTATTAAAAAATATTTAAAGAGGGAGCCCAGCTCGCCGTAGCGGTTTTTAGTGAGGCCCTCAAAATTAACAATATATAAAATAAATAATCGCGTAATTAATAAGTAAAAGCATAACAGTGGGAACTATGAAATATCTAAAACATGATATAAACAGAAAATAACAAAATCGATGAACAAGAGATGATACACTAAACGACCATTAAGATTCAAAAAGTTTAGGCAATGAAATTTAAAAAGCATCATAGGGTAGACATCTCATGTCTTCTGGAAGGGAATTCCAGTCTGTCAATGCACTATTAAAGGATCTGAGTAGACCCCAGTTCGTGTTTGATCTAACTTTCACACAATTTTTCTTCGAATCTCACTTCACTGAAAAGTGGGAACAACAATCTCACAGGACAATTTCTCATGTCGACTCTTAACTCTGGGTTACTGGTGTATTAGCAAGTTCATGGGCGTCTTAACATTCTTTGTTAAGTAATCTCCATCTTTGACAATCTTCAAACTATTTAAGACGTTATCAGCCCTCGGAAGTCCTCAGAACGTCTTCGTAGGTTGTAAGCCGAAGACGTTACGTAATTAGTTATGGATGAAGCCTCGCTTGTTTTGCTCAGAAAAACAGTTGTGTGATATATATCCCGTCAACTACGCTTACTCCATAAGCCAGCCAGTAGTGTAACCGTGACCCTGACAGTAAGGTGGGGGACAAAACGTTGTGATGATTAGGTGACGAGCTTTCAGGCTGTCCAAACTAAGTTTTCTCACACAAGTTACAAACAACCACACAAGCCAGGAAGTCACGGTGTTTCACAAGGGAAGGAGCTTTCGGTAAAGCTCAAAACAGAATGTTATATAAACAGGCTACCTGTACTTGTATAAGCTCTGAGTTCGAAAAGTCTCGACCTTTGCTTTTACTTACTTTTTTTTTCCTTTTGCAGATTTTAATGAACTTTTCTAATTGTATTGCTTATTCTGCGAGACAGCGCTGATTTTTCATGTTTTCCTTCAAAATTTTGCGCGGGAAATTGGCGCGTGGCCGGCCAGTATTGCCCTACATCTGACTGCTATGTTGCCGTTGACTACCACGGACGCCATATGACTTGGGGTTAGGACGAAGACCATGCAAATCAAATTTTGGTGGTGCAGTATTTCAATGTAATACGCTCAACCGTTTTCTACATGTAAGGAAAATGGTAAAGAGGCACATGTTTTTTTTCTTGAATTAGAGCTGGATTTGAATACATTTCAGCACTTCCACGGCGGAAATCGCACAAATAACGTTGGCCGATGTTTACATCGTAAGGTACTATTTACAAAGCTGAAGGCTCAAAGTCCGTACAGAAGATATTGAGCCAAGTTTCCTGCTTAACCTTGGTAACTTCAAGATAATGAAACAGAATATTAACAAAAATGAGTGACAGAAGCATCGGATGAAAATTGCCAAATAATTTCAAGGTATACTGTAAAATTTTGTTTCATTTCATACCATTTAATAAGTTCTTTGGCTAAAAATGTTATCAATGAATTTTGCCTAGCACTCTAGATGTCAGATAATGTATCTTAGCAAATAAGTTTTAGTTTTCCTCCTTCACTGAGAAAATAATGGAAGGAAAAAAAGCCAATTTTGTATATTATTAATGAGAGTAAGTTTCTAACGAAACTGTGGTGCTGCGTCAGTGGGAGGGTATAACAGGTAATTAAGTGTTGACAACTGAGTCGAAAAAGTAAATTGGCCACCGTAAAGGGTAAAAAAAGCTGATGTTTCGAGTGTTAGCCTTTCGTCCAATCGCTCTAGCGCTCTGACGCTAAATTACCAATTTTGCATATATTCGACTTTTACCTCAACTTCATAAAATGGTGTCCAAAGTTTGTCTTTCCCTAAATACAATTTATTTTATCTATAAACTCCATTATCCATAGAATTAGTAACATATTTGAGTCCTAAAAAGTGGACAGTTTGGAGAGCTTCTAAATGTAGTCGAGTTTGGCCGTCTTCTCTGTTAAATTTGTTGATAATGCATTTCGTGGAGTGAATTTTAAACTAATAGATTGGGGCTATTATCCAGACGATATTGGTTCGAAATTGTGTGAAAAGACTGGTGAGACACCTGAAAGCCAGACGCTACTTGTTTTACTCCTTCAGGGAGAAAGGATCGGTCATAATGCGGAATGCGTTAATCAATCACTGTTACCTTGGCAACAGCTCATCTTTGAATGATATCGTGCCAGATGGATCTAAACTTTGGATCAAAACCTTGCAACTTCCATTACCATTATTATTGATATCCGATGATCGAGGGAGAATAAGCTGTAAAAAAATTACCTATTAAGACTCTATAAATTTTTTTTTTAAACTGGTCAAATTTATTTTTTAAAATTTCCTTTCCACTGACAAATTCTTTTCAAATTTTGTTTTGTTTAAAAGCTTATAACTGAATGTGAAGATTTTTCCTCTCTCGAAGAGCTTACAGAACCAAAAAAAAGTAGGAAAAAACACTCATCAGAGTGTATAAAGGAACTTTTGTAGGGTTTAATGAAATGTTTGGAAATCCCGGCATTGTCATTCATCTAATATTTAATTTTTGAAGCTTGGTATAAGTACGTAAAATGGAACCAAATCTGGCTTCATACGCTGCTTGGAATGTCGCAGACTATCTTCTTGAAACCGGTCTATTTGCCAAAGCTATTGAATTTTATGAAGAGTGTTTTGTTCTTCTAAGGATCTGCATCACGAGCGGCTTGGAGCGCACCATACAAAAAAGAACCCGCGAAGTTGAAAGACAGTTATATATGGGTCTCGCCAATGCCTACTGGCGATCCAAAGAAGGCGAAATAGATGTGCGAAAAATGTCTCGAGATCAACAAAACCTCCGGGATCGAAAGAAGACAATCTAATTGCTTTGAATTTATTGGTAGAATACACTTTTATCTTGACCAATGTAAGAAATCATTAGCTTTTCATAAAAAAGCCCTGGAACTAAGGTAGAAAATAAAAGATAAGAAAAAGGTGGCAACTTCTTGTTGGGCCATTTCCTCTCTGTATTATAACTTATGCCAGTACGACGAAGCATTAAAATACGCACAAGAGGCTCTTGAAATCAGCGAAGAATATAAGATCGGGAAATGGAGGGAGTCGCTTACACTAGCTCAACCTCTAAACACTGAAAAAGATATGGTCGTTTGCAAGGGTGTTAGGCAGTTTGCATAAGTTGAATTTGAATTATCCTTGAAATTGGCCTTTGTTTTGAATGACCGGTCCGATTTATGTACAGCTCAGCTGCAATGTCTGTCGCTTCGACGTTAACGAATACGGTTCAATTTACTTCTTTTGAGTGCACTGTTTTGTATGCACGTGTTTGCATTGCGATACGTATAGGAAATCGTATGAACGCGAGTGCATTTCGTGATTTATGGGCACGAGTGATGTTTTGAAAGTTCTCAAAATTGCACGAGCCGTAGGCGAGTGCAATTTGAGAACTTTCAAAACATCACGAGTGACCATAAATCACGAAATGCACGAGCAGGTTCATACGATTTTTTATTTATTAAATTCTCGACAAAATTACTCCAACATTTTATCGAGTTGTTCGTGCTCGTATTCTTCCATTTTTGGGTTTACTTTTCGTCGAGTCGCCCATGTTTGCCAGACATTTAACCAGGTCTGTGTAGCTTTCAACGTGTTTTTGTTTTTCGCATTTTCTTTAAGTTGCTCAACGATGTTTTGGTTTGACAAAGCAAACCGGCTGTCAGCCATTTTTGTTTATAATTTGGTGTTCAAATTTGGCGCTTCCCCGGTGTTTCCATGGCAACTTCTCCGTATTGCACTCTATAACCTCTATTGCACTCTATAACCTATTTATGCATTCATCATTGACCAATCAGAAACGCGATATTTTGTTGAGTATATAATAAATGCAATTAGCGTTCAATTGATTTACGTGTTATATAGAAATATGGATGTGGTTTGATTCATTTCAGTAACATTCGAATAATATACTACAAACGTGTTTTTAAGGTACTGACCTAACTTTATTAATTTAGTACTGACTTGCATTGTCTCGCTGGCTACTTCTGCGAGGAAAACACTTTTTAAATGTATTTCATTAGGCAGTGCCTCTTATGATAGAGTAGAAACAAGGGATTTTCAAGGACAATTAGACAATTAGATGTCGAACCTGTAGTCACATATTTCACTGATCACAGACGGATGAACGTAACTTTATTTCAGTTTCCAGTCTACCTTGTAGTTTTACTTCGACAGCAACAGTTCGATTTTCAGTCGCAGTCCGCTATGCGGCCGGTCTCTTTGTTGCCATATTTCAAGAAGAGGAAGGTGGCAAGGAGAACTGGAGATCGATATTTCATTATGACCACTACATCCAAGTGGCGTATTTCTCGTATGTAACAAGGGTGGTCATAAAGAGCAACGACGTCACGATTCCAACCTTTCCTAACTTTGCTGAATGAACTTGGGTCATTAGTAACTTTGGTTTGTCCATATAATTAAAGAAAATTGCGCGTTAGCTCGAAGAAATGAATTATGCTCGAGTGGTAAAAACAATATCTTACTAATTCGCTGCGCTGACTCGTGAGATATTGTTCTTTGCCACCGCGTAATATCCTCTATGTTTTTTTTCTTGGACATTATATTCACTCATATTCATATTCACTCTGGTTTTCAGTGCCGGTTTTCCCTACATATGCAGCCGATCTTTTGTTAGTTAAACATAAGCTCTGCTAGAAGAAAACCTAAAGCTTCCTCGTAAAGTCAAAAGCTATCACAAGAAGTTGTGGTTGCGGTACTAACATGTTGCCTTCGATGGCATTGTTATTTGATGGGAAAGGAAAAACAGGAATTTTGTATAAAGTTAAAGGAACGAGCGTTAACGAACAGTATTAGAGGAGACCCGGAAGTCGTGAGTTGCCTTGGAGACAGGAAAATGAGGAAACTCTTATTTATGTTGGTTTTCATTGCCTGTATTGCCCATGTATCCAGCTGATCTTATGTTAGTAAAACAAAAGTTCTCTTGGCAGAGAAGTGGGCCAGACTGTAAGTGCCAGTTTAAAAATTGGCACAATTCAAAAGTTTTTAAGAAAATAACCGTGTTTCTTCCTTTTTTCGACTTCGATCAAATTGATGTGAAAATAGGAGTTTTTTGTTTGCAAAATATCCTCAGTTTTAGCTCCGAAATTACAATATGTCGTTAGCAAGAGGAAAAAATTGATAACCATAATCCCACCTGGTCATGGTGCTTACAAACATGGAGGATTGTAACAAACGTTGTGTGTTGTGCTCGATTGCGGTTTGGTGGAAAGGAGAAACTCCGTGAAACCAAGGGAGGAGAGGGCGAGTCAGCGCAAAATTTATCATCATTTCTCATCGTCAGCCGGGTTTAGATAGATGAGTAGTAAGTCTAAGTCCTAAGTATAATTGCTTGCGTGAATCTTGGATTCACGTTGGTGGAGATCGTGACCGAACTCTAAGTAGTTAATTCCGTTAAGCACACATAAGAAATTCACATACTTGAATCAACACTTTTTATTACAATTGTGCGTTTTGTTTCCTCGTGCGACGATCTCTTTAATTATCTAATCATTTTATTTTTGCACTCAAGCATCGAATAGAAGAGTAAGTCTGTAAACTGTACCATTGGTTCTTTCAGTGATATTTCTCACGCAGTTGTCTTAAGCGATATTTTTCCACTTGTTTCGTTATTCTTCACTCACCTAAGCGCTACTATTTCCTTCCATTGTTCATTCAAGGTTATTGTAACAGAGGCTCTACGGGTGGGGCCAGTTTTTTTTTAGACCGATTAAAGAGCGAGGTAAAGCCTAAACAATGTATTCTGGGATTACTTTCGTTCGACGCTCTTTAAAAATGGCTCTATTATTTTTTACGCCTTTACTTTAGGTCCCAGTGAAATGACCGTCCGACGGCTGACATAGAAAGCTGAGATATAAGCAAAGATGCCATAGTTAATCATATTAACACAACATTAATATTCATAACAACAACGATAAAGATAATGTCATTACTATTAATGTAATAGGTTACAAGTAAAGTTTAGTAAAAATAATTACAAGATTTTGCACGGTAGGTTAGCACACGGTTTTGTCCCAGAGTTTCCTTGAAAAGAAAAGTGAAGACGAAACAAAAAGAAAGAAGACTGATTCGCTCTCATTGCCAAGATCATAACTGCAATGAGGCGTAATTTCATGTTGATTTATGCATCTAATAGTTAATATTTAATCTCTTGCTCTGAATCAGTTATGCTTAGCATTCGAAAGGTGAACCGAATATATATAGCTTAGTGTTATTTAGCGTTTCTTTGACGATGTATAAAACCCCGTGCTCAATCGTCAGTAACACTGTAGTCTTCCTCACAAGCATTTCAATAAGTGATTTATCGGTCTCATTAACTTACTAATTTTTCTCGCAGTCAAGATTGATTACTGCATAAGAGTTAATCATAATGAGTGATAACAGAAAATGCAGCATTTACAGTATAGCACCAGCAACCTTAAATAAAAAGTTTTTTCTGATCTATTTGCTCCGCATGTTTTTCATTTCACCTGTTCTTGTTGCCTCTTTAAAGCTTGTCTAAAAATGAGTTTCTATGCCTCTTTGTTTTGTTATTCAATCAGAGATGGTGTAATGGCACCCGAGGAATAATTTTCAATAAAATTGGTAATGTTCCTGCTCATATGCACCTTCCATTTTCGTAACGAGAAAACATCAAAGCTTCTAACGATTTCAATTCGAACGATCTGTAATGCCCAAACATCTCACAAACCAGAACGTTCGATTGTACCGCTCTGCCCCAGTCTCCTTTGTAGCCCTCCTTAAAGGTCGTCACACCGCGTGCTCTTCCTTAAAGTATGTCTTTCATGTATTTCACTTCATCTCCTGATAGCGCTTTATCAACTACAAGAAGATCTCTCATGTACCCATCAAAAGTCGATGTATTCATGCTGTCTCGTTTCAACCCAATATCGAAAACTGTATGATCATTTTCGATCAGGTCTAAAGGACCATTAGAAACACTCTTGCTACCTTTTATAATTCCATCAATGTACAGAATTCCCTCTTTTCTATCTCGGCTCCATGTGAACGCCACGTGCATCCATTT
Organism: Pocillopora damicornis; assembly: GCF_964200805.1. Lineage (NCBI taxonomy): Eukaryota > Metazoa > Cnidaria > Anthozoa > Scleractinia > Pocilloporidae > Pocillopora > Pocillopora damicornis. The sequence goes on along the minus strand of NC_142673.1, from coordinate 15,632,042 downwards.
ACTGGGGATGGTCTTCCTTTGATTATGAGAGAACAGAACACAAAAGGGAATGAGGCTTTGTGCAAATCTCCGCTTCTCAATATACCTCCCAGGAAGGTAAATCGCTCTAGGATACACATTTGAGTGCTCTACGTGTCTCTTCCAATTTTATTAATAGCACGTAGGAAAAGAAAAGATGTATCTTATGCACTTACCAGATACAGGAATTAACTATATCATGTCCATGAGGATTTCGAAGCTGAGCACAAATTCCATGCCAACCAGAAATATAGATTCTGAACTGATGTGGTTCTGACCAGTCAGAATAGATATGAACTTCATGATCACTTGGAAGGCTCAAAACCTTTATCCAACACATGATACTAAAGCTGATAGCTCGGATCGGGAGTGCTGGGGTTTCTGCGTAGGAATGCCGGGATCCATTCAAGTACAGTACTTTCCCGCCATCAGTATTTTGATAGGAAGCACCATTGTATAAACTTTTCAATTCATGAAAATAAGGGAAATATATTTGTTAACATACATACCATACCATTTGAAATCCTCTTTACAAGAAGTTAAATGAAATAATGTCACCATTAACTGAAAATATTTAACAGCGTTTCAAGAAAAGCAGCTTAATGATCCTCTCCGGGAAGTATTCACTGTATGAGGAAGTCAAAGGAGATTTTTGAAATTCCTGTGAAAAAATTGGGGAAATAGCTATAGCAAACGCGGCAAAATAACCGCAGATGTTTGCTGAAACTAGAGTTTATCCACAATTATGAGTAAGAATTTGACCTATTCACAACAGTAGTGTTCGACCAGTTCTTCCTAGCAGAAGAAAGCGTTCTTTTATCTTACCTTACATTTGAATCAGATCCATTGAGTGCCCAATGAAAACGAAATCCTTTGAATCCTTGAATTTAAAAATTAATACTGGAGTGAGTTGATCACGATTTATCAAACAAAAATTTTTTGCTTAAGTTTTGAAGATGTTTAAAGAAGGGCGAACTAAATTTAAAACAAACTTAATATGAAAGTTTTAATATGACATGCGTCTATAAAAATACCCACCCACGCGTACGAATCCATCTCCGACCATATTGTCTTTGCATTTACAAATGTAACCTCCAATAGTGTCGCTGCAAGTGGCGTTCACGTGACATTTGGCACCTCCGGTGTTACATTCAATGATATCTGTATGAAGATAGAATTGATACTGTCAATCATCCAGACTTATACCTCCTCGCTTTCGCAACTGTAATCACAAATAGGACGGGTGAAGTGGTACCCGTATGGGTTGCAAGCGTTTTAGGTTTAAAGTTTGAAACGAGCTGAGTAGAAAAAAACCTGAGCTTATCACTTATTGAACACTTCGTACTGGTTACCAGAAGTCATACCGTGACACTCTACAGAGTAAGAAATAGCTAAATGTGGGTGGATGCATCGTCAGTTATCCCTGGCTCTGGAAAAAAAACGAAATATCGCCTTCTTACTTTTGCACTTTTTGCCATCTCCTGAAAATCCAGCTTTGCAAGTGCAGATAAATGAGCCCACGGTGTTGTTGCAGTACGCGTCAGCTGAGCAGTCATGCGATCCAGAGGAACACTCGTCCGTATCTCCAAAAAAACAATGAGACCCTACGTTAACTAAAGATTAAACACTAGAGAATAATGCTCTCAGTAAGACTAGCATCAAACCATTCTCTCGATGTTATTTTAGTATGAAAAAAAGGTACCACCTACATGGTGAACGGCCAAGACCAGACGGCTTAACCAACTTTTTCTAAAATCTATACTACGATATTGCTCAAATATAGCACTTTTGTCTGTCAAATTGCACAACGCTAACAATTAAATAATTGTTCACTAACATACGAAGAAATGATTGCAAGTGGAAAGGTGAAGGCTTTTTCTCAGATCGTAGGTCATTACGTGCCACGCTTTACGTTAAACAGGTTTATAACAAAGGGTGTATCGCGATAATAATACAAACCTCTTTCGCAGCTTTCAGTTTTAGTCCAATTAGCAGGACAAACGCAGCGGAGTTTTCCGTGAATTGTTGGTACACAAGAAGCAGCTGGGGTACAAGGAGAAGTGCCACAGAACTTCTGTTGAAAACAACAACAAAAAAAGTGATATTTCACTGAAATAATTAGCCATGTCACGAAGAAATTACTTGTACTACAGTTTTTTCAGAAATTTGAAATTTTCCTCAAACTTTTAAGTTGGCTGGATGAACTTTTCTTCAACTCCTGCTGGCCGATAACAGTTGACCTTAAAACTTTATTCTAACATCTCATTTTGGTAAATTTAGTTTTGAAGCGATCCATAAAAGAAAAACGTTTCCTTTTTATCAACAGTTATCCTGGTCGCACTGAAGGTTCACGCTAGCACAGGGCAGGCGTAATATTGGCGAGCGCGTGCTCAGTATTTTCTTAACGTAAATTATGGCCACCATCTTTTAATCTAATGGCTGCGGAAGGCTGGGGAGAGAAAGACATTTGTACCAAGGGGGTAAGCGACGGTCAAGAGTAAGGAAAGGGATGGGGTTGGGGAGTGACTATAATTTCGCCGATGCCCACCCCCTCCCCCCCCACCACTGCCTTTATCTCTAAATGGCCGGCTGAAAAAACGATCGCGAGCTTCTTCACGTTAACTCGCCTTGAGTTTCTGCAGGCTTGGTTCACGCATTAGATACTGCTAGTACATCACCTTCCATAAGAGTTCTTTTAAGTTTTGAAAATTTTCAGAGCTAATAGAGGAAAAACCCTGATGATTTCGAAACGTTTCTTTCTTTAAGTGCCGTGTCTTTCCAACACCGTTTTTATATCTGCTTTTTAAACTATACTCCTGTCTTTACTACGTTCAAGAGAGGATGCCTTTCTCGCTAAGTGTTAAACATGGCGCTGCATTAATCACAAAATGAAACATATGCACCGTACCTACCATGGTTGGATGATAAGAGAAGCCTTCCTTACAAATGAGATGTTCAGGATGTTGAAAGTGATCAGAGTCACTGAGTTCACATTTTAATTTGCCCCTGGTTTCTGAAATTCCAAGATTAAAGGATGAACAGAAGTTCTCTGCGTAACATCTCAATTCACAATGATCTTTGCTATCAACCATTAGGGACTTAATGACGTGATTCTCGAGGTAATCGTCTTCCATAGGTTGAACAAACTCCAAGATTCTGCACGTTTCTGGTAATAAAAACCATGAAAAATGCTAAACGGAACTCAAGTTGATTATGATGTGATCGCACAAAAACCAACATGAAGCAATCTAAGGCAGTTGTATGTGCCACAGGGCTCCAGCTGCGTTCGGGCGATACGCACGTAAAGTAAAATTGTTACTATAGCCTGCTTTTCTTTATAATTCAGTTTCCCTATCTTCAGCAGATTCTGTGTCAACCAGGTGTAAATATTTTTATGCTAAGTAGGCCACTGGTGAATTGAGGTATTTCTCCTTGAATGAGTTATCCATCCTAATGAACACGGAATTATTTAAAGTATTAAATAAAAACAAGTGAATCGTTGAATTTTTGGCCAACTGTCATGGAATTCTGGTTCGCATGAAAGAGATTTGTTGCCGTCAACTGCTGCGTAGGAAAAATTGTCGTGAAGAACAACAATTTCCTTTGCAAACTCACGACTTCCCTTTAAAATATAAGATAATTTTCAGTTTTTAAAAAATCCTTCTTTAAAAGCCTTCCAACCTGACATGAGAGTTGATTGCAGAGTGTTCGCGCAAGACTTTGTTCTTCACAAATTTTTACGTGCCGAAGACCACCACGTAATTTTTGATCGCCACGGGCGAGACAGTTTGATTTTAATTTTGAAGGGTTGAGCATAGGGCCTCTACTTCGGTATCACTAACTATATGGAAGGCTAGAAATTCAACCGGATCAATACCACTTTAAAGGGAAGGGTGTATCAAGCTAAGAGCATCTAAAAAAGTCGTTAATTAAGGAAATTCAACAAGGAAAGGCTAAACCAGCATAGATTGTACGAAAACAGGGTTTCATATTCATTTGATTACAATTTTGACAGAAAATACTGCAAAAAAAAATTAATAAAATAAAAGCACTGTTTTTCGCGCCTTCGAGCAGGAAGTATTCAGTCAAGAGCAGAAAATATGAAAACATTCGTTTTAATGTTTTCATCCCAGTTCATATAAACTTGCGTATCTACAACGAACGCTTTATTGCTAAGCCCAGTAATAATTGCAAAGGGTAACGTCGCTTTTGTCTTTCTTAGTGTTATTTTTGTAAATTCAGTTTTTTCTTTTTCTGAGTTACTTAAGACACATTGTAAACCATAGCTAGAGAGATATTCAACGACAAAAATGTGCATGAGAATTCACCGAATGTTCGCACAATTTTTTCTTCTAGATTAAATCTAACCTTGCGCATAGATGTGTGAAACGAACAATATCTTCCACAGAGCAGCAAATGCAGTGGACATGATTTTGACATCAACTTTATCACTTTCCGTCACTCTCGAGGAGACCAACAGCTCTGCTTACAACCTGGATTTTTAAAATGAAATCGTTATTGTTGGCGGATGACGACAGCTGAAAATTTAATCCTGCAGAGGAAAAACTAAAGTAGAACCACGCTAACTTAACTAATCACATTTTTATGAGGTTTTTCTGTATTTCGCCAGATCCCCTACCCAAGTAATATTCTTTCCTGAAAGACTAAATTCTTTTTGACGTAAACAATCACTTAAGTGGACAGAACCCCTACTGTATCAGTTGAGATATCATGCAAAGTCCTACTATGACAATAAAATTAATGACGCCCTCTGATTGGCTACTCTCTGAGCAACTCGCGCGGAATTTGCGCCCAAAAGTGTTGTAATCATTGCAGGATTAAATGAGGGGTTAAAATCATCTTTTCGTGCTATATTATCTCACTGCTTTGGTACATACTAAAACAGCTCTTTACCTTAGTGTTGGTGGTTAGCGGTGGATGCTTACGTGAGTCTTTTAAGACGGTGCGGCATAAGGAGTCACAACACATCATGAAGTACGATTAACTCTTTGCGAGAAGAATTCGCTCAAAATCTCTTTATAGTTCCCTTAAAGGGGAATATGTTTCCGCGTCAGGCGTAACTCAAGTTGTGCTAACCATTCCCACAAAAAGCGTGCAAGGAAGCGGAAATAGAATAATTCATGTTCTTTCGGTTTCTGATTGTTTTAGCGCCAGTTGTGTCAGAGGAATAGTTTTTGCCTGTGCAGGTAGCATCAAGCTGAGCTAAGTTGTCACCGAAATAAAAAAGAAAATTTGGAAAACTTCAAGAATTTGCGTGTCATCCTTGCGCTACAGTCAGGCTAATTTTCTCTGTATCGTTCCAATTTTAGTATATGTGCTGCCATTAAGCGAGCGCGTTTATTTGCATTGCCCGACGAAATGCAAACTTGTTTACCGTTATAAACTTCATGGCTCAGTGGGACAAGTTCAAACTTGCCTCAGGTTATGAATATTCAAGTAAACTTTAGACAGAGTGAACTAGTGCGAAAACACGTCTAACATTTGTTTGGTTTGCAGACGGGGTAACTGTCACGTTTTTTCAGAACTTTCCTCGCGGTTAATCAGACGAGTTTTATTATCCTAATAACTCGATAGCATCTTAAAGAGTCACGTTTTTGTTATTGAAAATCCCTCCAGGCTAAATAATTTTGAAAACTTGACCCACAGTCACAAAGATCGCAGTTCATCAAAACTTTAAAAACATCCATTTAATTTTTTCGCGCGAAAAAGGATTGTTGGTTACCAAAACCCTATAATTTTAGGTAGAACAAGGTAGAACATATGGATCACCCAAAGGCACTTGAAACAGTCGTTATTTCAGATCTCGATAGAGAAGCTCGGTACTCTTTGAGCTCCTCCCGTAACAGCTGAGGTCAAGTTTTACTCAAAAATGAAATTGAGAAAAATATGGGTAAGCCATTCTCATATTTCACAAAGGAGTCCATACCTGTCGATAGAAGACATTTACTGATTTGGTAAAACACGTAAAATTTAAATAATTCTCTTCAAAATATTTTGTTTTTGTAGATGATGATTTAAATATTCATCGTCATAAAGTTACAAGGTTTAATTAAAAATACTCTTCAGGTAGTTGATAGGTAAGTTTTTTCTTTGAATTCCATTCAACCCTGTTTCGGAAAAATCATTTCGCTTAGGATTGACTAAACTTTCTGAGTAAAGGGCCAAACGTGGTCTTGAATTCCCCAGTCAGTAAAGCACAAGATTAATCTCTTTTAACAGTTAACAGTTTTAACAGTTTGACTTAACCTTCTTTCTTCCTACATCTCCTTGAAAACGTCTCGATGACATCAAATCGTCTGCTGCGCTATCAATGTACAGCGGTTTCTGACATAAAGCTTCCGCAGAGTGTCATATTTCGCAAAATGGCGGTAAGTTTGAGTTGTTTCGGTGTCTTTGAAGTGGCGTGCAGACATTGGGGATCTTGGTTTGAACAATTTTCTGTATTTGGAAAGTCCAACAATTTTTTTAAAGAATGGCCTCAAGTCCTCTTCATTGCAGAGTTACACCACATTTTTCCACTTAATTATTCAAAATGATCGATAAGTATCAAAATTTGGAAGGAAAGAAAGAAAATGAACTTGAAATACATTTACTAGAAGAATCCTTGATCTGAGGCATGAGCTAGGACTTATATTTTTCAAAACTGTCATCAAGTTGACAAGAATCCATGTAGCCAGTTCCGTCACACAAGCAAAAATTTTGTACTTTTACTTGCGACCGCATGTACATCGACGAAAGACGTCAATGAACTATCTATGGCTAAATCGAAGTTTATCAGCTATATTCCAAGATAAATCCTTGCTTTTCATTAGGACTGAGTGACGAAATTTTCCCCTCTTTTCAGTGTCAAAACCTCTGAAAGCTTGATGTTTAAAAGATTTGAAGAAAGATACAGCTTACATACGACCTTGAAACTGGTGAGTTTTTACTTGTAGTATTTTACTGCTGCACATACACAGTATACATGTATAATTGGGTTAAACGTCCATCCAACGGATGCCGTAAAGCCCAGAAAAACTGATCCCTGAGTACATGTGCCCCCTCAAAGAAGGACAATGCAAAAAAAGTTTCAGGATAACTTTTTCCATTGGGACCAAGTTTGTGTTTAAATAGAGGTGTACCTGGAACAGAAGTCCTCAAGGTGTCATGGATAATAGTGGCTGCTAATGAATGATCTGAATAACCCATTTATCCTCTGTTTGTGAGTTGGTCTAATGTAATGGCAGAGGAACTTTTTACAAACTGCACAAGAACTGTTGGGATTGAGTTCCTTGCAGGCCTTGTGTCTGAACTAAAGCACATCCAGATATCTAGAATTACATGGGACAGGAATTCATGCTACAGCAGGGTTTTCATTCAAAGCCTTTAGGTGGGGGGAACCTGATGGCTTTCAGACCATTTTGCACCAGCTACTTTATGAATTGTAATCAAAGACAGATAATTAGTACTTTTGATGCCTGAAACATGTACAATGTTGGAAAGTATAATTCAATTCAGCTGCTGACTCATTTCAGGACATCAATCAATTGCATTTAATAATGACAAATTTGTGCTATGGTGCATTCATTTAGACTCAATTAATCCCATTTCTCATCAAATATCTGAAAGTAATTTACTTAAGTCACTGAAGTCTTAAGCACTTAAGTCTTCATATTGTGTCTGAATTGCTGGGAAAAAAAACAGCGTAGACTACAGTCTTCTGAAATAAGTATCACTCTTGAATTCAAAGCGAAGGTCATGAAAGTAAAGGAAATGATCATTAATTTAAGAAGCTCTCCATTGTTAAATAAATTCTCCTCATCACAACCATAGGAACTGAAAAGAGAATAGTACAGAGAAAATAAATGCTAATGTTAGGGTGCTTAAGGTGAAAAGAATAATAGTTTTGTGAGTAGCACTGTTATTATCATTATAATCAATATCATTATTGTCTGCAAAAATTTGTTGTGATTCATTTTGTGGATCAAAAACCAAATCAGAATTATTCTAGATGATGAATTTTTCTTTTAACCAAGTTTTGTTTTCTGCTACAAAACTAGATTGCAACTTCCGTTTGCTTGCCCAAAAAGGAAGTACTTTGTCTAAGTACGTGTCTTCAGAAAATATTAAAAGTATAATGAACAATATGAATTACTAGTAAGGATGGTGCAGTAGAGAGTGCTTGCTTCTTACCAATGTGGCCTGGGTTTGATTCCTGACCTTTGTGTCACTTGTGGGTTGAGATTGTTGTTAGTTCTCATCCTTGCTCTGAGGGTTTTTCTCTGAATTTCCTCCCTCCAAAAAAACCAACACTCCAAATTCCAATTCGATCTGGAAATAGTGGACAAAAAGAGCCATTTAGTGGAATGTCCATTTTTAAATTCCAATTTCATTTTTCCATTTTTATTAGTTCAAAGCCAATGTGAAACATGAAAAAAAACTAAATGTGGAAATTTAGGGGACTAAGCAAGTGTTTCAGTTTTTAATCTGAAGACAACCAATGACCTGTAACAAGACAGGAATTATTAACTTTGGTCTTTCATATGGTGAACTTAATTGATGATAAATGCATCATCATCTACAGTATATGAATAGATACAGCTCAAATTGGAAAAGGCAACATTTTTAAACTTTCTTGTAAGAAAGTAAGTAAGCGCCCCAAAGGAGTTGATTTTTTAAAACTAGTTTTACTATTGAGTGAAGTTAATCCAACTCATAAACTCATTCATAGTTCTTCTGACTACTAGATGTGCTGTATTATACTGTCCCCACTGAAGTCTGTAGAACTAACTTCAAACAATTCACAATTTTATACCAAGGACCAAGATTGTGGAACCCTCTGCCTCATTCAATAATTGAATCTGACAGTATAAGATCTTTCAAATGGTTACTTAAATCCTATTTAGTTAATTTGCAAAATACTCAATGAATTTTATTGTAAGGTTACTGATATTAAGTAATCAAGTTCTCCTTGTACTTTACACTTGTTAAATTACGTCCTACATTCTAGTTTAACTTGAACTCTAATTTAAACAAGGAGCCTCACCTATAAGCCTTCATGGCTTCTTGATACTTCCTTGCCTTTTCTTTTGTCTTTTTTATATTTCCCATGTTTTGTCTACATAAATCTGCTTTGTTCCCCTTTCAATATGTACTAAATGCATACAATAAATAAACAAACAAACAAAAAAATAAAACTCATCAATCTGCAACTATTGATTATTTGATATTACTGAGGCGACAGAATATTGCTGTACACAGTAAATGTTTACTAAAGCAATTTAATCTAAGGTGGCTACTTAAAAGGAAGAATTTTATCTCATTATTGATTGGGTACACCGGTATGGCCGAGTTTCTATTGCTTGAGGATACGCCACTGCAATTCTTATTTTAGGTTGGGAGCCAGCAAACCACTAATAAAACACATATTCAAGTTACAAATTTTTTTAAATCAAATTTATCAATTGAGAGTAGCCAACACAAACAAGAGTCACATTATCAGCTTCCAAATCATCCCTGGGAGCAACAATTTAGTTTAAGACATCTTGTCAGAAAATTATATCATGTATGCATATATTAAATAATGGAAATTGATGGCAATTTAGAATTTCTAACGTCCTCTCCCATAAAATTCCTAGTCCAATGGTCCGTCTCAACTTGTCCCAGAAATGTCAAAATAGTCGATATTACCTGCATTGATAGGGTGCTCCAAGGGTATTGTGGGGTATTTGAAACAGATCAGCATGCAGCTGAAGTTTAGAGTACAACGAGGTCTATAAGGAAACATTTCAACTAAGATGTAATGAAAACAAAAGTGATTTTCACTTTCGCTATGATCGTGTTCCCAATACTTACACTTCTACTGGAGTTAAGTTTTGTTTTGCCAATATTATTAGAAGATGAGTTACCAGCGACAAGGAAATAATTAACTAGCAAACCTGATTACAAAATATTCATAATTGTCAACTCTTTTGTCACGAATTTTTAATTTGCAAGGTCTCTCTTTTGAAAAAAGAGAGGAAAGTCCATGCAAGGCGGAAATAAACTCTAAGGCAGTTGGTTTAGTGTTAATGAAAACTGAAAAATTAACTGTGGAATTGTTGAAAACAAAGAATTGCTTAAGATTTTATCCTCACCAGGTAAGTTATAATTTCCTCCACGTAAACCATGGCGACCCTGTTGCTGTTGCTGTTGCTTTTATCTGCTGTAGTCGTTTCATGAAAAATATTTTTATCACCTAAAAAGGTGATCACTTCTTGAATAGACAGTCTGTTCTCAAGTTGTGTAACCAGCAATAGATACTGAAGCCACTTGGAGTGCAAGCAGGCTATGTGAATGGAGAGCGTCAAATTTTGCATTCGCTGTTAGTTCAAGTCCCATTTTAGAGTTAAAAAAGAGTAAAAAAGTCAGCATACTTTATAGAGCCGAAAGCATAAAGATTTGTTGTGATTTAAGTTGCAAAAAATAATCAATACACAAATAGCCTGATTTTCATTTGTTCACTTTTTGATCCCCTTTTGGTAACCGGTGTAGTATTGCAAACTCTTTGCTTTAAACTTCGCATTAATATCGCCTCTATACTTCCAACGCACTCGTCACATGTAAGTAATTTGAATACTGACATGGCGTCTCGTCTCTATGTATTTCTCAACATTACACTTCGTCAAGAGGCTGTAAACTTAGACATGGTTTGATGCTACTCTGATCTAAAGATTTAATGATTGTAACCGAGAAGTTACGATTCATAGCCGGATCCAACGTTTTAATTTAAGATTTCATGTATGTTACTTTTCGGTTACATCCAGTAAATCTTTAATTAGCATCAAACCATGTCTGATTGTCCACCTGGTGGCCTTGTGAACATTAATATATCTTAGGTTGTGAACTGTTTATATTCTATTGATCCCGTTAAGATTTTATTTCTCCACGGTTGAAGATTTTCCAAATCCCACTGAAGCAAGTCTTAACCAGCTGCAATGTCTATAATCTTTGAACTTTTACAATCGTTTCAAACCATTTCGCATAATTGTGATCATAGTTGGTTCAAAGATGTAACTATTCTTATTGTAACTAGTTTGGCTCTGCATTGCTGAGACTTCATAAGCTTGTTTACATTTCTGTCAAAACAATAACATCACGTTAATCAAAGAACCCAATCGTCCTCACGTACTTTGAATCCTGACAAGTTTTATCAATAGATTTCTTTTCCTAAATCTCTCGCTATAGAAATATGGACCATTTTGAACAAAATAATAATCGTTGTGAAACAAAAAATGAGTACATGAAGTTTGCAAACATATATTCAGCGCAGTAGGCGCCAGGCCACCAAACAAGTATAAAACCTCAGTAGGAAGTTCAACTACACTAACCTGAATCGCGAGAAAATAAGGGTATCTTTCTTCTTATTTTCTTTTGTCTGAATACATTGAGTGACGCTTGAATACATTGAGTGACGCATTTCAGGTAAGATTTTAGTTTGAGCTGCATTGAAACCGGTGCGTGCGTAACCTAATACCACAGATTATTTTGCAACTATTCACCACCACGAGGCGGCTCGGTAACTATCCACCACTAACCACCAACACTAAGGTAAATAGCTGTTTTAATAAATACTAAAACAGTGAGATAATACAACACAGAAAGATGATTTTAACCACTCATTTATTCTTGCAATGATTACAATATTTTTGGGCGCAAATCCCACGCGAGTTGCCAGGAGGTGAAAAGCAAAGATTAATTGGGGTTTGAGTTGCCAATCAGAGTGTTTTTAACCTCTCCTTACAGAATTTCTTTTAATAAACGACTTTTATAGCTGCTCTTAGCTAGATACACCCTTCCTTTTAAAGCGGTATTGATCCGGTTGAATTTCTAGCCTTCCATATAGTTAGTGATACCGAAGTAGAAGCCTTATGCTCAACCCTTCAAATAAATGTCAAATTTTTTGCCTCTGGCAATCAAGAATTACGAAGTGGTCTTCGGCACCTAAAAATTTGTGAAGTATCAAGTCTTGCACGAACACTCTGCAATTAACTCTCATGTCAGATTGAAAGGCTTTTAAAGTAAGACTTTTTTAAAACTGAAAATTTAAGGGAAGTCGTGAGTTTGTACATAAATCGTTTAAGACTTCCACAGTAAACATCTTGACTTGTTAAAAACGCGCGTTGACAGCCCCTCGGTCCAAGCTCAGTTAATTAACGTTTTCTTTGACAACGCCTGTCAACGCCTGTTAAAAAATTCCTTGTTTCAGAGCAAAAGACCTTTCTTCGCTACATATTTACACCTGGTTACCACAGAATCTGCTGAATATAGGGAAACTGGATAATAAAGAAAAGCAGGCTAGAGTAACGATTTGCCCTAACGCGCATATCGCCCGAACGCAGCTGAAGCCCTGTGGCATATACAGCTGCCTTAGATTGCTTCATGTTGGTTTTTGTTAGACCACTTTATAATCAACTTGTGTTCCCTTTCGTTTAGCATTTTTCATGTTTTTTTACTATCAGAAACGTGCAGAATTTTGGAGTTTGTTCAACCCGAGGAAGACAATTACCTCGAAAATCACGTCATTAAGTCCTTGATGGTTGATAACAAAGATCACTGTGAATTGAGGTGTTACGCAGAGAACTTCTGTTCATCCTTCAATCTTGGAATTTCAGAGACCAGGGGCAAATCAAAATGTGAACTCAGTGACTCTGATCACTTTCAACATCCTGAACATCTCATTTGTAAGGAGGGCTTCTCCTATCATCCAACCATGGTAGGTATACTGCAAAGAGAAGGAAGGGCGAAAATAAGTTTCCGCACCCCCATCCCTCTCCTTACTCTTGACCGTCGCCCACCCCCTTGGAACAAATTTCTTTCTCTTCCCCCCCCCCCCCCACCATCCGCTATTATTAGAATAAAAGATGGCGGCCATAATTTACTCTAAGACTGAAATATGAGCACGCGCTCGCAGGCTAGCGTGAACCTTCAGTACGACCTGGATAACTATTGATAAGAAGAAAACGTGTTTTTGTATGGATCATTTCAAAACTACATTTACCTGAATAAGATGACAAGATAAAGTTTTAGCGTCAACTGTTATCGACTGGTAGGAGTTGAAGAAAACGTCATCCAGCCAACTAAAAACTTAAACGAAAATTTCAAATTTCTGAGAAAATTGTAGTGCACGTAATTCCTTCGTAATATGGTTATTTATTTCAGTGAAATATCACTTAGAAATCTTTTTTATCTTTTTCGTTTTCAACAGAAGTTATTTGGCACATCTCCTTGTCCCCCATCTGCTTTTTGTGTACCGACTATTCACGGAAAACTCCGTTGTGTTTGTCCTGCTAATTGGACTAGAACTGAAAGCTGCGAAAGAGGTTATCGCTATACACCCTTTGTTATACACCTGTTTGACATAAAGCGTTGCTCGTAATGATCTACGATATGAGGGAAAGCCTTCACCTTTCCACGCGCACTCAATCTTTTTGTATGTTAGGGAACAATTATTTAACTGTTAGCGTTGTGCAATTTGACAAACAAAAGTGGTATGTTTTAGCAGTATAGTCGCATAGATTGTAGAAATAGTTAGTTAAGCAGTCGGGTCCTCGCCATTTACCATTAGCGCGGTGCCTTTTTTCATACTAAAATAACGTCGAGAGAATGGTTTGATAGTAGTCTTCCTGAAAGCATTATTGACTAGTGTTTAATCGTTAGTTAACGTAGGGTCTCATTATTTTGTTGAAGATACGGACGAGTGTTCCTCTGGATCGCATGACTGCTCAGCGTACGCGTACTGCAACAACACTTTGGGCTCATTTACCTGCACTTGTAAAGCTGGATTTTCAGGAGATGGCAAAAAGTGCAAAAGTAATAAGAAACCGGTATTTTGTTTTATTTTTATTTAATTCTTTTTCTTAGCGTTGTTAACTTCAAAAAGTTATGTTATCGCTTTATACTTCTTATAAAGATCCTCTACGTTTCTAGATAATGCTCAAAAATGGACTCGATGTCACCCAGTTTCACAGTGGAGTACTACTCAGAAACAAAATGACACTTAACTGACATAAAAGCTTTTTTAAAAGAACTGTAGAGACTGTGTTCAGAGCCAAAGATAAATGACAATAAATCTACCAAAATTTAGCTGTTTCTTACTCTGGAGAGTGTCACGGTATGATTTCTGGTAACGCGTACAAAGTGTTCATTAAGTGTTAAGCTCGGGTTCGTTGCTACTTCAGCCCGTTTCAAACCCGTACGGGTACCACTTAACTCGTCCTATTTATGTTTATAGTTGTGTAAGCGAGGAAGTATGAGTCTGGATGATTGATAGTGTCGATTCTATCTACATACAGATATCATTAAATGTAACACCGGAAGAGCCAAATGTCACGTGAACGCCACTTGCAGCGACACTATTGGAGGCTACATATGTAAATGCAAGGACTATATGATCGGAGATGGATTCTTATGCGTGGGTGGGTGTTTTGATGAACGCGTTTTATATTAAGAGTTTATATCCACCGTAAGTTCCACTATAGTAGGACCCTGCAATACCACTAGTAAGGCTTATTACGGATTTCTTTCACGGCCTTGTTGAAGCATGAAAGTTATTAAGAACAGTCTTCTCTAAAAAAGGTTCATGAGCTTAAAATTATACAGTTATTCCACTTGTGCTCAACTATAGTTGGTGCTTTGTAGTATCCGCATATGTTGTTTACATCAAGCAGTTTGTGGATCTTCGGACGACGTCACGGGAATTATTTCAAATCGTCCAATTACTTGTCTTCTAGAATTCTTGTCGTTTTTAGTTGCTTTAAATTTAGTTCGCACTCCTATAAACATCTTTAAAACTTAAGCAAAAAATGTTCGATGTTTGATAAATCGTCATCAAACCACACCAGTATTCATTGTTAAATTCAAGGATTCAAAGGATTTCGTTTTCATTGGGCACTCAATGGGTCTGATCCAAATATAAGGTAAGATGAGAGAACGCTTTCTTCTTCCAGGAAGAAATTGTCGGAACACTATTATTGTGAAAAGTTCACACTCCTGCTTATAATTATGGATAAACTCTAGTTTCAATGAGTTATTGTTTTGAGTACAGGGCATAAAAGTCATAATACAACGGCTTTCACAGATGAAAGTTTTAACTTTTAATAATTCTAAAATGGGTTGCAGCCAACAAAAATTTGCGGTTATTTTGCCGCGTTTGCTATGGCTATTTCCCCAATTTTTTCACATGAATTTCAAATATCTTCTTAGAGTTCCTCGCAAAATAAATAGTTTATGGAGAGGATCATTAAGCTGCCTTTCTTGAAATGCTGTTAAATACTCTCAGTTAATGGTGACATTTCATTTAGCTACCTGTAAAGAGGATTCCATATGGTATGGTAGGCATTATAACGAATGTATTTCCATTATTTTCATGAATTGAAAAGTTTATACAATGGTGCTTCCTATCAAAATACTGATGGCAGGAAAGTACTGTACTTGAATGGATCCCGGCATTCCTACGCAGAAACCCCAGCACTCCCGATCCGAACTATCAGCTTTAGTATCATGTGTTGGATAAAGGTTTTGAGCCCTCCAAGTGATCATTCAGTTCATATCTATTCTGACTGGTCAGAACCACATCAGTTCAGAATCTTTATTAATGGTAGGCGTCGAATTTGTGCTCATCTTCGAAAACCTCATCATCCACGTGGACTTACTATGGTTTATTTCTGTCAATGGTAGGTGCATAAGATACATCTTTTCTTTTCCTACGTGCAATTAATAAATAGGAAGAGACACCTAGAGCACTCAAGTGTGTATCCCAGAGTGATTTACCTTCCTAAGTGGTATATTGAGAAGCGGAGATTTGCGCAAAGCCTCATTCCCTTTTGTGTTCTGTTCTCTCATAATCAAAGGAAGGTCATCTCCAATAGATGGATGCACGTGGCGTTTGCTTGGAGTCGAGATAGAAAAGAGGGAATTCTGTACGTAGATGGAATAAGAATGGGTAGGAGAGTTTCTAATGGTCCTTTAGACCTGATCGAAAATAATCATACATTTTTCGACATTGGGTTGAAACGAGACAGCATGCATTTTCCGACGTTTGATGGATACATGAGAGATCTTCTAGTGGTTGATAAAGCGTTATCAGGAGATGAAGTGAAATACATGAAAGACATACTTTAATGAAGAGCATGTGGTGTGACGACCTTTAAGGAGGGCTACAATGGAGACTGGGGTAGAGTGGTACAATCGAACGTTCTGGTCGGTCAGATGTTTGGGCATTACAGATCGTTCGAAATGAAATCTTTAGAAGCTCTGATGCTCTCTCGTTACGAAATGACTGCGAGAAAAATTAGTTAGCTAATAGGAGACTGATAAATCACTCGTTGAAATTCTTGTGAGAAGGACTACAGTGTCACTGATGAATGAGCACGGGGTTTAATACTGCGTCAAAGAAACGCTAATCAACATTTTGTTATTAGTATTATTATCATTTTAATATCATTATCAATAATTACATTTAAATGCTAACTGCGGCCTTCAAGTCAAGCTTTTATGTCGGGTCTTCTCAGTGATTAAATTCACTTCAGCAGCAGTTATGGTTTCTTTGCATATATCTGAACTTTCTGTGTCAGCCGTCAGACGTTCATTTCACTAGGACCTAAAGTGAAGCGGAGAAAAATGATGGAGCCATTTTTAAAGAGCGTCGAACGAAAGTAATCCCAGAATACATTGTTTTTTTTACCTCGCTCTATGATTGGCCTAAAAAAAAACTGGCCCCACCCGCAGAGCCTCAGTTACAATAGCCTTGAATGAACAATGGAAGGAAATGGTGTCGCTTAGGGGAGTGAAGGATAGCGAAACTTGGGAGAAAATATCGCCTAAGACAATTGCGTAAATGATATCACTGAAAGAACCAATGGTACAGTTCACAGACTTACTCTTCCATTCGACGCTCTGCAACAACTGAGTGCAAAAATAAAATGATTAGTATAGGTAATCACATGAGGCCAAGTACTATTAAGGATTAATTGCACGAGAGTTTTCAAAATTTTCCAAAATTGCCCGAGTCGCGAAGCGACGAGGGCAATTTGGAAAATTTTGAAAACTCAAGTGCAATTAATCCTTAATAGTACGAGGTCTCATGGGATTACTTGTTTATCAATAAAGGGCAAAATTTATACGAAGGAAAATCACGTGCGCAGTCTATTTTTATCTGGGAAGCAACGGATTAGCAATGCAACGGATTAGCCAATCATTAACAGGTAATCATGCCCTCTCTTGATTACTAAAAATGCCCTCGGTTAAGAAAAAAATGCCCTCTCTCTCAACCAATCAGCGCTCAGTAATTTTGCCCTTTATTGATAAGATAAGTAAAGAGAGATCTTCGTACAAAGAAACACAAGACACAGTTGTGCTAAAAAGTGTCGATTCAGGTATGTGAATTTCTTATATGTGATTAACAGAGTTAACTACTTAGAGTTCGGTCACGATCTCCGCCAACGTGAATCCAAAATTCACTCAAGCAATCATACTCAGGAAAGACTGTAAATGAACCAGACTTACTACTCAGCTATCGAAAAAAAGAATCGAAACGATGAGAAGTGATGATGAACCATGTTTGCGCTGACTCGCCTTTCCTCGCTTGGTTTCACGGAGTCGCTCCCTTTCACCAAACAGCAATCAAGCAAAGAAACAACGTTTGTTAAAATCCTGCATGTTTATTAATACCATAACCAGCTGGGATTATGGATATCAATTTTTTCTTCTTTATTGACATGTCGTAGTTTCAAAGCTAAAACTGAGCATATTATGCGAACGAACAACTCATAGAATTAGAGAGATTGTAAGTTTTGAGTTCGGTGAAGAAATAGAGAAAGATCTGCGCTTGGATGCTCTAACACTGAGCCTCACAGACTACGGTGAGCGTGGAATCCGAAGGTTTGAGGTTCGATTCCCCATGGGTACTCAGAAGTGCTTCTTTTTTCGACGCTCGTGACAAGAAGAAAAACATCTTTCTCTGTTTCTTTACCGAGCTCAAAGCTTACCATATCTCTTATTCCAATAACAAACATGACGCCATCGACGTTGCTAATCCTAGCAGTATGCAGGACGCGTGTCATATGAACTTTGTGATAGACTTCGCTAACCGTAGAATCTCTTTGGCTCGTTGATAGAGTATCGGAGCGCGGAATCCGAAGGTCTGAAGTTCGCTTCCTCTTGAGGACTCAGAAATTTTCTTTTTCCCAAGCTCGTGACAAGAGGAAAAACATCTTTCTCGAAAAACTCCTATTTTCACATCAATTTAGTCGAAGTCGAACAGAGAAGGGACACGATTATTTTCTTTTGTGTTGTGCTTATTTTTAAACTGGCACTTACAGTGGGGGCAATTTCCGTCTAGCCCACTTCTCTGCCAAGAGAGCTTTTGTTTCGCTAACATAAGATCGGCCAGATACGTAGACAATACAGGCACTGAAAACCAATGTCAATATGAGTTTTCTCATTTTCCTGTCACGGTGCCAACTTACAACGGGCCTCCTTTGATATTGATCCTTTACGACCTTTCCTTCCGATTCACACAAAATGGGATCATATGCAGGCTTCCCGTTTTTCGTCTCCTTTCAGATGAAAATATCATGGAACTGAAGGAAATATGTCACTAACGCAACCCGCCTACATGATATCTTTTAACTTCGAAAGCAGGCCGTAGGCTTTCTAACATAAGATCAGCTGAATACAAAGAAAATACAGGCAATGAAAACCAATGTAAATAAGAGTTTCTTCATTTTCCTGTCTCAGTGGCAACTCACGAGTTCCGGGTATCCTCTGATACTGTTCGTTAAGCTCTTCCCTTCAACTCTATACAAAATTAGATCACATGCGGCCTTCCTGTTTTCCTTTCCTATCACATGAAAATACCATCGAAGGCAACATGTTACTACAGCAACCGCAACTTCTGAAAACCAGAGTGAATATGAGTTTTGTAACTCTCCCGTCATTGTGTAAACTAACGGCTTCCGGATCTGCACAATCCTGCACTTTTATTCGTATCACAAAGAGCCAGGAAATTCAAGTTCAGAACTGATGTTCTAGGAAACGTGAATTTTACCACGCACCTTTAAGGGAATGAGTTTTAACTAACCAACAAGCTGCAGAGAGACAGCAGAGACTTGATGATTGTTTTACCTTTATTAGCAGCTGGTACACGTTTAGATAATAATTATAGCCATAAAGTTAAGCTCCAACATTTATTTGTCTGCAGTAATTTAGTTTAAATTAACAGCATTTGAGGCCTCTTAGCATAATCTCTATCCTATATTGCCAGTCTTTGGACGTTTATCTTTGACCTAAAATGAAAGCATGGATAAAATAAGGAAGAAATTAATATCATATTTTGAACTGAATATGTGAAGATGACAATTACAGCCGGTGATATTTTGTAGACCAGCTTACATATGTCTAGAAATGCACGCAGTAACGAAAATGGCAGATTGGACGAAATTTCGTCAAAGCGAGCCAATGTTCATTGATTTTTCAGACTTGGCGAAGTTTAGACAAATTCGTCAAAGGGAAATCAGGTTAGTAGATTTTACTATTTTGACGAATTTTCACCACCCTCGTTTCTGCATGTTTTCTGGACATGTCGATCAGCCGCAGTAGCTTTTGTCCCAACCAGCCCAGTTCATGTCTCGTGTATATTTGTAAGTACAAACATATTGGAGTATTACACTTAGCTTATTCTCTTTGAGAAGCTTCTGTGTTCTTACCAATTGATGGAAATCAGTCGTTTATCATACATACATAGTAGAACTCTTCCAGTGTCGGGATTTGTCCCATAATTTTAAGCCGGTTTATTACAAGTCCTATAGTCTGGTTTGTGAATTCTTGAGAAGGCTATTGATGAGAGAGCCTCCTACATAGTGACTTTTTAAAAGGAAGTCATTTCTCCCAGACACAAGAGCGTGACTGTTTGGAAATATTTAATTTTACATTTTAAGATATTTCGTGCGCAGAATTATTGAAGATAAAGACTTACTGTTTACGCTAGTAGACTCGACTTTAAGGATTACTGATTTCCAAGATGACTATAGTCCGCCCCTCGCTTCGCATCGGCTGCGTCAATCACGTCTTCCTTGCTACAATCGTGTATGAAAAAGAAGAAATTACTGACCACTCTTCATCGATTTTGATCGAAAATTCGTACAAGAGAAATCATTTTATTCATTAAAGCACAGAAAGGGAACGACTCATGAGATATCCTCAACCGAACTGTTGGCGACTAATTCCACCTCCGTTTCTCCTGAAGACCCTGTGATCCCGCTAAAATCCTCCTCACACTCCCTCCCTCTGAAGATAAGTATTGACTAGCCCCCATCCCCTGGAAGAAATATTGACTGGTCTCCTATAGACACAAAAAGGAGTGATGTTTCTGCATGGTGCATAGCTTTGTCTTAGTTAAGTTTAAGCTCCTGCTTCCTTACTCTCACTCATTATTTCTTCGAATCTCGCTTCACTGAAAAGTGAGAACAACAATCTCACAGGACAATTTATCATGTCAACTCTCAACTCTGGGTTACTGGTGTGTTAGCAAGTTCATGGGCGTCTTAACATTCTTTGTTAAGTAATCTCCATCTTTGACGATCTTCAAATTATTTTAGACGTTATCAGCCCTCGGAATCCTCGGAACGTCTTCGTAGGTTGTAAGCCGAAGATGTTACGTAATCAGTTGTGGATAAAGCCTCGTTTTGCTTAGAAAAACAGTTGTGTGATATCTATCTCGTCAACTACACTTACTCCATAAGCCAGCCAGAAGGTTGACCGTGACGCTCACATTGAGGTGGTTTACAGTTTTGACTCCTTTTTTCCCCTCTTCGCTTAGTGTCAGCGGTGTCGTCCATTTTAATCATCCTACAGTCGTGCAAAGAAGTGAACTTGTTAGTGACCTTTGTTTTGAATTGTATCGTAATGAGCTAGGATTGTTGAGTCGTCTTTTTAATTTTTGGTTGGTTAAGAAAATGGGACGTCTGTGCTTCTACGTCTGGGCACGTGCAAAACGTTGTAATGATTAGATGGCGTACTTTCAGGCTGTCCAAACCAAGTTGTCTTACACAAGTTACAAACACCCACACAAGCCAGGAAGTCACGATGTGTCACAAGCCAAGGAGCCTTTTTGGTAAAGCTCAAAATAGAATATTACATAAACAGCATACCTGTCAGTTCGAAAAGTCTCGACCTTTGCTTTCTTTACATTTTTTTCCTTTTACAGATTTCAATGAACTTTTCCATTTGCATTGCTTATTCTGCGAGACGGCGCTAGTTTTTCATTTTTCCTTTAAAATTTTGCGCGGGAAATTGGCGCGTGGCCGGCCAGTATTGCCCTACATCTGACTGCTACGTTGCCGTTGACTGCCACGGACGCCATATGACTTGGGGTTGAGACGAAGTCTATGCAAATCAAATTTTGGTGGTGCAGTATTTCAATGCAATATGTTCGACCGTTTTCTACATGTAAGGAAAATGGTAAAGAGGCATATCTTTTATTTCTCGAATTAGAGCTGGATCTGAATGAATTTCAGTACTTCCATGGCGGAAATCGCACAAATAACGTTGGCCGATTTTTACATCGTAAGGTATCATTTACAAAGCTGAAGGCTTAAAGTCCCTACAGAAAATATCAAGCCAAGCTTCCTGCTTAACCTTGGTAACGTCAAGATGATGAAACAGAATATCAACAGAAGTGAGTGACACAAGCATGCATCGGATGAAAATTGCCAAATAATTCGAAGGTATACTGCGAAATTGTGTTTCATTTCATACCATTTCATAAGTTCTTTGACCAAAAATGTTATCAACGAATTTTGCCTAGCACTCTCGATGTCAGATAATGTATCTTAGTAATTAAGTTTAGTTTTTCCTCCTTCTCTGAGAAAAAAATTGGAAGGAAAAAAGGCTAATTTTGCATATATTTGACTTTTTACCTCAACTTTATAAAATGGTGGCCAAAGTTTATCTTTTCCCTAATATAATTTAATTCATTTAGAAACTCCGTCATCCATAGAATTAGTAACATATTTGAGTCCTAAAAAGTGGACAGTTTGGATAGCTTCTAAATGTAGTTGAGCTTGGTAGTCTTCTCTGTTGATTTTGTTGATAATGCATTTTGTGGAGTGAGATTTTTCTCCTTGATGGAAAACATCAAGCAATTTTTGAAGCACGAATCTTAAACTAATATATTGGGGCTACCATCCGAACAATATTCGCTCGAAATTGTGTGAAATGACTGGTGAGACACCTGAAAGCCAGACGCTATTTGTTTTACTCCTTGAGAGAGAAAGGATCGGTCATAATGCAGAATGCGTTAATCAATCACTGTTACCATGGCAACAGCCCATCTTTGAATGAAATCGTGCCAAATGGATCTAGACTTCAAAACCTAGCAACTTCCATTACCATTATTATTGATATCCAATGATCGAGGGAGAATAAGCTGTGAAAAAAATTTAACTACTAAGACTCCATAAGTTTTTTTTAAACAGGTAAAATTTATTTTTTAAAACTTCGTTCACTTCAATCGCTCTGACGAAGGGCTAACGCTCGAAACGTCAGCTTTTTTACCCTTTACGGTGGCTAATTTACGTTTTCAACTCAGTTGTTAACACTAAATTACCTGCTATACTCTCCCACCGACGCAGCACCACAGTTTCTTTAGAAACTTACCCCTTTATTCTTTTCAAATTTTGTTTTGTTTAAAAGCTTGTAACTGAATGTGAAGATTTTCCTCTATCGAAGAGCTTACCGAGCCAAAAAAAAAGTAGGAAAAAACACTCCAGAAATGTTTAGGCGATTTTAGCTGACCACGCAGCATGGGATATAAACCGTGCGAGATATGACTAATAATCAGGGCTGTCTTAAATTTGCCCCAAGCAGTTTTTTTTCTTACATGAAAAAAGCGAAAGCATATATTAGTTGGTATTGAGTGTGGTTTTATTTAATTTCCCATGATATTTCTTAAAGAGATACATTTCCATTCCGAGGCAATCTTGTTGGTGGGAGCTCTCCACCACTGCTTTTACGAACTTGTAAACGGAGATCTTTCCAGGGGGACTTTTGTTCATTTTAACCTTTTTGTTGGGAATAATTACCGTTTACCAACGCCTAACGCAGTTTGATTTGTCAAAATGCAACGTACGTGGAGAATTCGTATACACTAGGATGACGAACGGATTAAATCTCCAAGCGAACACCGAACAGTTTTAATAACAGGTTTACAATGTCCTACAATGAGTTTTAGGATTAATTCAATCAAGGTCTAACAAATAAACGTTAACCAAAGAGCAAATGTGATGCTTTCGAAATTAGTACTTACCTTGCAAATAATTTCTGTCTCACTCTCTCTGCTGAGCGTGCGTTGTCTTCAGCCAAAAAAGAACGACAGTACCCATAGGCGATACATGCAATGAAAACCAAAGTCAGTACGAGTTTTCTCATTTTCCTGTCACAGTACAGTGCGAACTCACGGGGTACAGAAATCTTCTGAAATGATCCTTATCGACGGTCCCTCTAAATTTCTACACAACGTGAGCATATACGGCCGTCCTTTTTTAACAGTTCGATTAGATGAAAATACCATCGAAGGCAAAATGTTACTACGCTACGTCAAGTAATGGCTTTTTCACTTATCGAGAAAGCCGCAGGCCTTCCAAATGCAGACTGTGAGAGTATTATTATGAAACAATTGGAATATATTAGAAAGGGTGAGAAGTCGTCTCAAACTCAGATTGGATGATTTATTAAATTTCTTACATCGACGGCATAAAGCTTAAGTTTTACTCTTTTGAGTTCGTTATGACGTTACTAAATGTGGGTTTTTCCTCTTACAGTTTCACAAAGAAGATGCTTTCAGAGACATGCTGAGGTAAAAATTTTGTATGGAAAATTTTCGCTCCACTACTCAATGGAAATGCGAAAACTAGATTTTGTACAACAGAACCCAGACCTGAATGAAAAAAATCTAAACTCAAAATAAATGGTATGCGCATGAGAAATCTCCTTAGATTTCTGAGTGAAGCTGAGATTTCATCCTCAAGAAGGAGATCTAGAGAAAAAAAAAAAGAAAACAACTTGACGCCACTTTGGCGTTGAAAATTGTGACCTTTCCGTGAATTGTAAACTGTGAGAGGAGAAGAAACCTTTAGTGAACACATTTTTCTTGTCATGCTCAATCGATAGAAAAAATCCCAACGGTGAAATCCTTCGAAGAGCTTTTCGGCATTTCTATTTAAATGAGTAACAATTTAAAAAGTCTTAGTATTTTTTCCAATTAAAAAAAACCTCCTGAGCCTTAGGATTGGACAGGTGGTAATAAATTACTCCGGAACTGATAAGTCTCCTTTCATTTCCCATTACTTGGTAAATAACGTTTAATAAAACAAAAAAAGCTTGCACAAGCTCCAAACCAAACAGTTCTTTTCTGGGACAATATGAGAGAAATTGTTTAATTTAGTAGAGAAGAACAAGCTAGACACCGAAATCTGGTTCAAACTAGAAGCCCTGTTGAATAAAATTTCGGCTGAGGAGAGTCTTGAAAAGGGACTGGTATCGGAGTCACAGTAAGTGACGCTTTTCAGCGAACAACTTGAGCTGAAGTCCGAGACAAAGTAACTTGTTAGATATAAATTATGTGCGTTCAAAGCTTTTCCGCCACCACATTAACAGCCATTAGTACTTCTGGATTTAAAACATTTATTTTGCAAAGACGCATTTTATTTGATTTGATTTCATAACATTTGTCTTTGTCTTGAATGTTATGGAAATGTCTTCAAAATGTATTTATGCTTCGTAAAATCTTGTGCAAAATATTTACAGCTATATGTTAAATCATTATTGAACTATTTGTCTTGAGAAAAAGTTCTGAATTACTGTTACGGATTCAATCCAAATGAAAGAAGTAGATCTCTAAAAGGTAGCCTTGAAGCTATCTAAAACATCTCTAGATATTGCAAATAAGAAAAATACTTATTCAATAGATTTGAGATCTAAGATATCAAAACTGTTTTAAACAACTTTCAGAGAAGTTTGGAATTGCATAACCATTCAACCCGTTAACCTTTTAATTGCAATAAGTTTCTAGAGTCCTCATCAACAGAACAACTATAAGCATTCTGTGTTATAATTTAATTCATTTGTCTTTAATTTTCCTTAAATTAACAGAATGACTAGTTAATCGAGGTAACACAAATCCTTTATTCGTGCGAAAGAAATGTAACAGTTTAAACATCGTTCAAAAGCTCTTGAGTTATAATAATTGAGTCAAAATGTTTCCTTTCAACTTGTGAATCCACAGGTCTTTGTTAGAAAAATTTGAATTGCTGAATTTATTATGAAACCATTGTTTGAATGAAAAATTATCAAAGGACATTTGAGGTAGGCCACGTAACATAATTTCAGATTTTCTGCTTAACACTCATCGTGGTATCTTATCATCTCAGGTTACCTTCCAGCGCTTGCAAAGTTTTCTCTAAGAATTAGTTTCCTCATATGATTTACGATACTGTAAACAGGAAAGATCTGACAAAACTGCCGAGGGCTTTCTATTAAATTATTTCCTGAACTTTTTCCTATAATTTGTACAAAAGTGATATGTAAAGAACCCTACTGATTCATAGATAAATGTTTGACTCAAATCAACCTGGCCATCGTCGCAACTTGAAAGGAAAAGTAAATGATCTAGTTCAGCTTTCTTTTTTCTGATTGATATAGATAGGACATCCCATAAATGATTAAAATGAGGAACGACTCTTTGGAAAGGGCCGCTTACTCTTTTTAACCTGTGCGAATTACTCTTTGACCGGTCTTGCAAACGCTCCCTGATTGTAAACCATAGCACTGTAGCAAAAAACGTTTTGTGTGCCATCTACTTGAGCAGGTTATTTACAAAGAAATAACTCGTCGTATTTCAACGCGTTTAAAACAATTCCTCAACAATAATTATACCGTCAAATTTGATTCTTGTTGCACGGTTATCCGACTCATAAGGTTACTATTAAACTAAATGGGGCAAGTTGTTGCTGAAAACTCGTGACGAGTGAAAATAGCCCGGTGCCCTTCGAAATAGGAGATGTTGTAAAATGGGTGTTAGTTAGGTTTTTTTTTTTAACAAAATTCACTACTTTTCAAGTTCTTTGTTGGTTGATGTT
The DNA here is from genome assembly GCF_964200805.1 of Pocillopora damicornis. NCBI lineage: Eukaryota > Metazoa > Cnidaria > Anthozoa > Scleractinia > Pocilloporidae > Pocillopora > Pocillopora damicornis. The sequence continues at coordinate 15,605,850 of NC_142673.1, read as the reverse complement.
AGCGCCAGTTTTGGCAACGCTTTTTTTTTTTAAGAATATTCATCGAACACTCTGGTTTACACACGTTTTTTTATTAGCCATAATTTCTAGTTTAACACTTTCAACATTCGTGTTGAGGAGAGGTACATTAACAACATCGTGTCCATTTTGAACTTCTGCATTTTGTTACAGGTCTCTTTATGAAGTTAATGAGATGACACATTCATTTTATGATTAAAAAGCATTTTTGAGCTTAAACGTAACCAAAGGTATCTATTTAGATTTTTTCAGGCCGAACTGGTGGCAAATTTTTTATTCTCTCTCCAAGGCCCTCAAATCGCTAATTAGTTAACACTTTCCGGTGCCTATTCCAGCATCTTATCGTATTAAGTAACCTTCCAGCGTTTGGAAAGGTTTCTTCAACAATTACCTCTTAGTACTATCTGTTGTAAACAGAAAAGATGTAAAGAAACCGCATCGAAGTTTTGTACAAATTTTTTTTCCGGACTTCTTTCCTGCACTTCGTTTAGAGGAGATTTGTTAAGAGGTGAGCCAGTTGATAAAGAGAAAATGTTAAATAAAATCAAGGCAGAATCTCAAATAGAAATGAAATAGTTACTGATCTACTAAGTATGAATTAATCTGATGAAAGCGGAGAGAGGCCGTGAACTATCAGATTTTAGCGTTGCTAGACCACTGTTATTCAACCGACCTTGTATTGAAAGACACTGTACATGTCGTTAGTTTCGGAAGTTCTTGTCCGTTTTTTTTTTTTTTTTTTTTCTTTTTTCAGTTGTTATTGCTTGTATTGTTAAGCTGCCGTGTAACCGTCTGTAAAAATTTCCTTCACTTCTAATCCAGTTATTGCCACATCAAAAACCATGAGATTCCTTAGAAATCCGTGGAAAGTATGTTGAAACGAGGAATCCCGTTTGAGCCCGATGTCAAACACTGAGTGGCCAGTGGGGTTGAGATCTAAATTAGTAGTTGACCCACGAACTCTTTCTTTGCCTACTTCCAATCCGTCTATGTACAGTCTTCCGATAAGTCCTTCGCGACTCCATGTGAATGCAACGTGCATCCATTTGTTCAGGTGGATATGCCTTACGGAAGGAAAGAAAATTATAAATGTTAATGTTGATTCATGAAATACTGAATATAATTTTTCTCAGCCGTTCAGAGTTGAACAGTTTTTACAAACAATGAAAAGCGTCCATATTAAGCAGAAGAAATACTCACTAGTCAGTGAGTTTGATTTTATCCTCTCTCTCTTTTTCCCGTATTGACCTTTTTTTATACTTTTCTGGCCACGGTAAAGAGCTCAAAAAGAGTCCGTTTCTAGTATGGAATTTTTTGTTTATGTGAGCTACAAAAGTTGTTCGTCGCCGGTCTTTTCTTATCAACAAAATATTTCCGCAAATTATATTTATTTTCTTACCGCCCTGCTCCAGAATTTAGAGAAAAAAAAAACAGAACAAGAAAAAGGGCAAGAAACTGAAAAGGCTGATTGATCCTTTTTATAAAAATATGAACTGATCAGTGTGTTGTATGATACTCACCCTCTACAGAAGTAAACAATATTTGAGGATTTAGGAAAATCTCGGCGGAGGTTGGCGCACAAATTGTTTTGTATCATGCCAAACCTGAACTGGTGGGGTGAAGACCAATCAGAGTAAATGTTTATAACATCCGCAGGAAGGTTTAAAACTTTCATCCAGCACAGGATACTGAAGCTGGTGGTCTGGATTGGGAGTGCTGGAGTTTCTGCGTATGAACGTCCATCCAAATACAGGGCTGTCGTTCCATTAATACTTTTGTAGGTGGCACCATTGTACAAGCTGTCCGCGAGATGGAAATGAAATGGGTTTAGGTCATTTTTAGTGGTAATCATTTGGTTATAATGCATTTCTGGTGTAGGTCATGGACAATAACCTGCATGATATTCACGCCATTTTAACCATTCGAGATAATACGGATTAGACAGAATTTTCGTCTCTGAAATCTGTAAATTTTTCAACGCGTGGTAGGATATTGTTTTTTAACGATATAAAGTGTAATTGTATCGGCGGAAGTTTGTACGTGTATCAGGTGTGTGCTAGATTTGAAATAATCGCAAATTATAACGAAAATTTTTCCCCCGTTAAAAGATTGTTAGTTTGAAATATTTTACAAAAACAGCCATGTTTGTGCTGCAAACTCCTTTTAATGTAATGTCTTTCTTTTATCTAAGAAAACCAAATATGTCCTTTTTGCATGTGAGTGAGCGCGAGAAAATCCTATCGCAAATAGGCAACTTTCTTAGTGATTATTAACATTTTTAACAGTGATATTCCAAAATCATACACAACAAACCAGCCTGAGTCCTAATGAGCTGGAAATTAGCTACTCGAGATGGTTCTGTTTTTAAACAGAACTGGAGGAAACGACAAGATGTTTCCTTTGAGTATAATAATGAAGGGGAAAGAAAGCGTTTTCCCACCGCGCCGTTTCCGGATTTGTTTCATCGTCTTACCTTATGAACGGATCAGATCCATTTAGTGTCCAGTAAAAAGGAAATCCTATAATAGAAGAAATGATAGTGAACTCAAGAAGCTCTTCACTAGGCTTGTTAGAGAAATTTCCTTTAAAGTACTGTAAGAAATGTACAGAGAACAGCATGGATCATGGATCATGATTAATTGGTAACAGGACTTCGTGTCGTCCAATTCTGTCTGTGATCATACGAGTGGTTAACAAATCAGACTCCTGCTTTGCGGTCGTCCGATTTTGTTAATCACTCGTATAATTATGGATGGAATTGGACTCCACTAGGTCCATTACCATTGTAAATTATCGTGATACGACTAACCCAAGCATAAGGATCCGTTCCCTATCATATCCTGACTGCACGTGCAGTTGTAGCCGTCTTCGGTGTCTGTGCACACGGCGTCCTCGTGACATGAATTGTTTTCCGCAACACACTCATTGGTCGCTGCGGAAAGAAAACATATTGATCGGTACTGGTAGCTTACGAGGCGTCGAGTGGAAAACTCGGTCTGGCTAGTATACAGCCAACTTTTTCTTCGTCGATCTCGCTGATAGGAATAATTCTTGTTTTGGAAATGTTATAATGCAGAGACGGTTGAGATTTTCAAGATTGAAAAACTGACATCTAGTTGACAATGCCAACAGCAAGGTTTATTATTATTATTGTTGTACTTTTATTATTATTATTGATATTATTGTTGATGAGTTTTACTTCTTGGGACTTTTCTGGATGATTTTGGTTGACACAGAAAATTTTAAGAATTATGTTTAACTATCCTTTGGTTACTGGTATCAGTGTATTGAAATCAAGAAACGAGAAGAATGAAATCCATCTTACTTTGGCATGTTCTGCCATCGCCTGTGAATCCTATCCTACATGTGCAATTATATGAGCCCACGGTGTCAAAGCAAAACGCGTCAGTAGAGCAGTTATGTGTTCCAAGGGTGCATTCATCAACATCTAAATTGACAACAACAAAAAACCTGTAGAAACTACATCTTGAAAGCCTGTTGCACTTGAATATCTATGTAGATTTCATTTCAGTTATCTACGGGAGTAAAAGTATGGAAAAATTATTCTGATCATTTAATATTTTACGGACTATTTCATATCTAATAAGACTGATTTTTTTTGACTGGAAAATAATAAAATTTAAATGGATCTTACTTTGACATGTTCTGCCATCGCCTGAGAATCCCAACACACAAGTGCAAGTGAATGAGCCCAAGTTGTCATTACAAAACGCGTCAGCGGAGCAGTTATGTTTTCCAAGGGAGCATTCATCGACATCGATAATGAAAAAAATGTTATAGATAATGATTGATGTCACGTAGCGTGACCAAAAATAGGAACAATGATTGGAATCTTACTTTGACATTTTCTGCCGTCTCCTGTGAATCCTGTCCGACAAGTACACTTAAAAGAGCCCACGGTGTCATTACAATACGCGTCAGCGGAACAGTCATGCGTTTCAAGGGAACATTCATCGGCATCTACATTGGATAAAATAAGGAATAAAAAATTCACGAAAGCACGTTTTACTTCTTTATTTTTGAAAAGTGAAAAGCGATTTTCCCCAGAAGCCTTTGCATAAAAATTTATCCCCATTTTCCGGCCAGGAAAAGTTTGAAATTTATTTTGTTGTTTGTCTGACATTATTGATGTCGGTGTAATAAGAACAATGCGTCCGAGAATCCTCTCTTACAGGTGCAACTGGATGAGCCCACGGTGTCATTACAATAAGCAGGAGCAGTAATGTGATCCAGAGCTACATTCATCAGCATCTAAATCGGATAGAAATAGGATGAACTACCATATGGAAGAGTGAAGGCACTTGTATTATGTAGAGAAACACGAATCAGTGACAAACTATTTAGATTATTCCCTATTCATGGCTAACTCAGAAATTGTCCCGATGCAGATTGTGTTTTCTCTTTCGGACCCAGCCCTGGTCATCATACGGAAAGTTTTCTTTTCGATCAATGGATTTCTTGCATTTATTAGATGTTAGTGCAAACGTAAGACAATAGCAATGGTGATGACGCTGATGATGATGAAATAAGTATTGGGGATAAACGTATTGATGTGGCTAATAGTTGTAATGATGATAGTTACATATTTGTAGCATAAATGCATAATAGTAAAACTATTTCACGATTTTAACTAACAGCAAGACAAGATATCATTCATCGGCGAAGAAAACAAGCCTTTGAAAAGTGAAAAATCGCCCCACAAACTTAGTCGGAAGCCGTGAGAAAATTAAGATCGAAGAGTAAATACGAAATCTTGTTGGAACGAGTATGTCTTATCAATCCGAACCTTCCCCATTTGTGATTCGTAAAAGTTCCTGATATATTGCATTCGAAACAGCGCACCTCTTTCACAATTAGTTGCATTAGGCCAGTCAGCAGGACAAACACAACGAAGGTTTCCTTGGTGATTTGGTAAACAGGATGAAGCTGGTGGACAAAGTAAGCCGCTGCAAAGTATCTGTCGATGGAAAAGAATGATTCGAACAATTTTTTTTAAATCGAAAACCGATGGGCGTGACCTTAAACTCACAAAATGATTAATTTCACGGCGAGGCTTGCTTTTCGGAAAAATTAGACGATCTGCTTACTTCTTTTTCAGCTTTTATCACGTTTATTTGATGTTATATTTTGAAGGTTTTATTATGTGTTAATGATATGAAAGCATCTGAAAATGCGTGTTCGAACAGTACTTAAACCACGTACCAGCGTAGGTGAATCACCAGTAGGAATGTGAGCTGAATGCTTTTTTCGGTAAACCATGTTCTCGCACATCGGAATCAGGATAACAAATGTGAACTGACACGGCATAACCACCGTAAAGGATATTTCCCTTTTCTCATTCAAGTTCTCATTCTAGATCATTCACTTTCTCAACTCAGCTAAACCAGTACACCCGCGGTATGGCCTTGTCTTATCGTTCATTTGTGTAGGTGTCATAATGTTTATTTAAAATTATGACGGTGGTTCGAGCAACAAAATGTGTCAGTGCTTATTGATCATTCTTTTAAACTACTCATTTAGTACATGAGAGCTCAGCCACAAAATTACAAGAGTGAACCTTATCAGTTGTGCTTATCACAAGATTACAAGTTTGAACCTTGTCAGTTGTGTTTACCCTACGAGTTTGATTGACGAGTTAGTGAAATTGCTTTTGCACCAAGTCAAACGCTTGTGTGTATGTATGTAAGTACACTTACAGCTGTTGGATGATACGAGAAACCTATCCTGGAAACCAAATCTGCCGGATGTTGATTATGATCTGAGTTACTAAGTTCACAATTCCCCGATCCAAAATTGAAAGACAGGCACATCTGCTCCAGATAACAGAGTAGTTCACACTGATCTTTATCATTAACTTGTACCAACTGTATAACGTGATTTCGTAACGCGTTGTCCGCCATGGGCTCGGTGAACTTCAGAATCCTGCAAGAATCTGATTCAATGATTTAAAGAAAATTATATTCGTCGAACGGTTTACTTTATATCTGCCCTGAAAATAAAAATTCACAAATTACAATGTACTTCTTTCGATCAGACATGTAACCTTTTACACCTTAACATCAGTATGCAAGTTCTCCAAACTGTTCTCTCTACATTTCCTGAGGTACTTAAAGGAGAATTTCTTTAACAATCAAGAGCTTCTTAAGTTTACGATCATTTCTTCTATTCTCATGACCTTAATATTTGATTCAAGGGTGATACTGTTAGTAAAAATTAGATGCTTATCTTATTAGATGCACTGTTATGGGTTAAAGGCAGTTGTCCCTGAAGTAGAATATTTCTTAAAGGATAATTGAATTGTTAGGTAACTTATTAGAGTGAGGTGAGTCGCGAAAGTAATCCGTGACTGCTTTGTTTCAACACGCTGTGCAATTTGTCAAGAAAACTTGCATCTTCCTCTCTGCCAATCAGGAACAACGTTAAAACAAATTGCGATTTCGCCTCATGCGTTTTCCTGCCCTTCATGCATTTTGCTTTTTTTACTAGGAGTGCCTACTTACTCGCTATGATTTTATCCATGCTCTGCTTGGCCATTGTACTTATTTTGGCTTTTCATCGGTTTACGACACTCAATTGACTGAAATGCGCTCAATGCTTGTCAACTTTTGACAGCCGGGTATTCCATATTTGACTCTCAGCAAACCAATCGCTAACCAGGGCCAAGAAAGAGTGAACTTGGTGGTCATTTTGTGTTTATTATTAGTTTCAAAAGTTAACTGATATCCTTATGCAAACTGTCAATCAGCACAAGTTAAGTGGCAATTATCGTTATGACAGAATGACAGTTATTTTTTGCTCTCTCGTGTTCGATTAAATTTCGCCAAATATAAACCTTGTATTTTTGCAATAGAGCGAGCCAATTTTTAAAAGAGACTCGTCACTCAATTTTGCCCGTGGGCAATTAGCTGCTAATAAAATCTCGAGTTTGCATAGTGAAGGCTACGACATCTCTAACTGGGCTGCTTTATTGAAAGACAGGGTTAAAAAAACCTTTAAAGTACATTTGGTGATTTTTAAGACTCAAGAATACACTTTGTCTCCTAAGGTATATAAATTTGAAGGAAGTTTGACTGATGGCCACATCAAGTCCCTTTTAGCAACGGCATTGGTTCCCAATGAGACTGAAAACAAAAGCCTCCAAAGCATAGAGTAAATGGGACTTTTGGGTTGTCTTGCTTGGGATCAACGATACACTTTTACGGTTAATATATGCTACTGATATTAGCGAGTCGTTGTTACTACATCTCCAGATTCACGTTATTTATGGATGCCAATTAAAAAATGATCGAAGTTTTCCACGCCTCATATTCGTTTTATTCTAGTGAGCTTCGCTAAAAAAAAACAACCTTAAACAAAATTTATTGGGAGGACCTTGATAAAATATTAATTGACAGAATTCTTAATTATTATTTTATGCCACACTCCTAAGTTTGTTTTTGACTCAACCTCTTTTCATTTGTTATCCTTTTTTTTGAAACTAGAGAAGCCTTTAAAACATATTTCATAAAATGATAAATTCGATGATATTTTTCACAGCAGAAGGAACATTAAATGCTCAATTTCGTCTTCATTTTGGAACAATTTTATGAACAAAGAAGAGGCAATATTTATCACTTTTCTAAGCACAATCATTAATTCATCCATTTGCAATTGTGAATATTGAAATCACTGGTCCGTTGTCCACAATCGTCAATATTAGTAAGTACCAGTTTGATTTAAAAAAAAACAATGTGCGTCTTTTTAATCTTTAGATCAAGCTTTGTTGACAGTCTTGATATGAATTCACATTCAAGAGATTCTGTGTTTGATGCATTATATTTGATGACATTGCAAGACAATATCATGTATTTGAAAGCCTGCAGATATGGAAAAATGTGTTATCACTTCCTATAGCAGGAGTTTGAACATAGCAAAATAGAATTGTCATATACTTTTCCCGAAATATACATGTACACCAACTGATACTTGAGAGGGAAGGAGGGCTGACAAAATTCAACTCCGCTCACCTTCTGAACGAGCGAGCCATGCAAAACACAATCCGGCAAAAATGTAAACTGCTTTGCTGAATGCTATTGGGTTTGCGACAAACGCGAGTCTGAGAGACATTGCCGAACCGCAAGTATACTGACTATCTCTGTGTTCCAAAACGTCGGTTATGTTGTGGCCTCCATAACTCTGAAGAAAAATTTGTAAATAGAAAAAGAAGTGCATTGTCACTTGGATCACTACTCATACTTATGTTTCTTATGGCCATTTTTGTACCTTCATGTAATAACAGACTGACAACCCTTAAAAAAGTTAAGAAATTCAGAAAGGAACAGTGCTATATTCTTGAGGACTAACTATGCTATTTATATTTCTGTCGAAGTTAATTGAGGACTGGGCAGAAATTCAATGTTTCGCAATTTACTAATACGTTATTGGCATAGAAAGAAAAAGCTAATAGAAAACTGAAAACAACTCCCCAATTCACAGTGAAATTATAACATTTGATGGGCTAAAAACTCACGATGATTTTTTTTTCATTGTCTATACAATTTCACGTCGCTGGCTTTTTAAAACGATGGAGGGGCAGCAGAGAATTAAAAAAAATTAACGTCTTTCCCCAAATCCACCTATATTGTCTGAAAATTCTTTAAAATTGTCAAACTTCTATCATACTCAGCTGAAGATTTCAAGCCAAATGGGTCCTTCATAGATCGTCTTCAACGTGAATTGCAAATGCTTCATTTTCGAGGATCATTTTAAAGGAGACACTTTATACAAACATTACCTTGGACCTTAATAAAATATTAATTGCCAGAAGTCTTAGTTACAACTTAAGTTTTCGCCATGCAATTAGATTTGATTTTAAGACAGAATTACATGCTTTGTCTTCGAAGACCTCAAAGTCCCCAGGAAAACATAAAGAACGACATTTGATGAGTTTTTTTAAAATTGTGCAAAAAAGCGTCATTAGGCAGCTTGTCCTTGTCACTTTTCTTTTGAAATAAAGTTTGATACACGTAAAAACACGCATGTTAAGTTTTTACGATTTAAAACACAACGTTAACTAAAATTTATCTAATTGTCTTTGGTAATACTGCGACAGCTGGAAAAAAAACTATTTTAAAAGTAATTGTCAGCTATCCGTATCCAAGGCTCTGCACATAGGTAAACAGTGCAATCATTGGTTTAGATTATTTTGTTTAAAGTTTCGTTTCAAGAAGAGAAAGATACAAAAGAAAAACGTTGATCCATCTTGCGTTAAACCTGCTTTTTTTAGATTAAAGATATATTGTGAAAGAGCTTTCACCCCTCAAAGCTTTAGAATTGAAATGACTGAAACGTTTATTTATCAAGTCGCAGAGATGAATGCGAGAGGTTTGCTCTGCTTACCTTCTGAACGGGTAATGAATAATTTAGAATAATAAAATCCTGCCTAGGTAAGAAGCTGAGAATTTTCGAAGCATTGGAAACTTTGTTATCAATATGATTCACAGAACTTCTTTATTACGCACTTTTTACTGGCGTAGGAATATATACTACTCAGCGACAGAAAGCAAGCATTTAAATGCAATTTATCGTAAAATTACGGTGAGCGCAATTTGACAAGCTGAGGTAAGTTTCACAGTTGTTTTATTTCAAGTATTATATTCAAGTCGCCAGCTTCGTTACAGATTGCAAGTAACAGCTGACGGGTCAACAGAGAATGAAGAAGTGAACAGAATGACGGGAAATGAAAGTGATAGGAAATAGTTTGACCTCATATATTTTAAAGTAAACAAGCCGAATCCTAAACGACTAGCAGATTTGCTAGGTCTGACAATTTTCTCTCACAGTGCTTCTCTTCACCCATCGTTTAAATTGTAACCAGTTAGCAGCTGGATACGAGAATTATCAGTAGCGGCCGTGGGCGCTACAGATAAATTGATGATTCTGATTGGCTACCCGAGCGGGGAAGATGGCTTTGATCCCGGGCAGGAAATTTTAAAAAAAATTGCTTGTAGTAGACTAACAGAGTTCTTACTTTTCTGGACAATGCCAGCGATGGGGTCGCAAAAAGCGGCAGAAGACAGTCAGAACAAAGAAGACATAAACGAGTCTCATGGATTTATTGCCCCACAAACACAGTTGTCTTTCTTTCCCGGCTCTAGTCACTATTCATTCTTGATAAAGCGAAATTTTGTGCTAAATTATAAATCCTTTATTGACAAAGTTTGTTCGGTCAATATGGCTTGATGTTCGCCTCGTTATTTCTTCCTTTTTTTTGGAAAACGCAAAAAGGAATTCAACCAAAATCCAGCCATCTTGGCCTCGTGCCCAGTCAGCATGACAGGACGGATAATGCATGCACTGTAAGTACCTCCCGTTGTTCCATACAAAGCCTTAGAAAAGTTTTCTAAGGCTTTGTATGGGACAACGGGAGGTACTTACAGTCCACGCGTTTTTCCGTCCTGTCATGAACGTATATCTAAACGAGATGTTTGGGAAACCCCACTATCCCACCTAGGGAGAGACTTTTTTTCATAATTTCTTCATTTTGCTTAATTAAAACGTTACAACCTACAAAACTTCAATACTACGATACTACAGTACTTCAAACTTATAATATTACAATGCAATATTATTTTCTGTTGATGAAAGCATGGTGAGATTGCATCCGCAGCCTAGCGAGTCAGTCTTGTTTGCGAATTTTACAAGGTTAGAAAAGGAGATCGTATTAAACACAAGGCTGCTCCCTATTCGTTTATTAGGCTTAATTTCTCGAGGTAAATCTTACTCAGGAACACATGGAAAATCCCTTTACGCTGATTAGGTTTTTGTTTTGTTTTATCATGTAGAGGCCTGTCACTGTGGGGTATTGGATGCACCTACCAATTACATGAAACCGTGAGAACAAAGAAGCAAGGCTCTTCATCAGTGGAGACTTTACTGCACAACGAAGGTCAACAGATCCATCCCAGAGCTTAGATCTGATTCTAACCGATCATGATGTACTCAACATTGCGCTTATCTCGTCGCACCATACACAGATAGTTGAGAGATCTGAAAGTGATTGATCGGGCGATTTCTGATCAAAAGTTAAAGGACATTTCTTGAGAACAGCCCAAACTGATTTGAATATTAAATCCATTGTTATATTTTCCCTTTTAAATGGTATATACATGACTCTGTTATTTTGCCTTGGGAACCTCTTTCTTTTTAATTTACTGTAAGCATTGTGTTATTACGTAAAGATACAATTTACCGAATTTCTGAACAGTTAAGGATGGGAAAAAACCGTTGGGAAAATATGGGATTTGGATCCACCCTCTAAGGGCCCATACAGCCAAATATGACGATATTGCCTTAGTAACTGTAGCTTTGGCAAACTTGGTTTCACAGATAATCATTGATGTACGTCCAAATCAAGCCTTGAGACAATAGAGCTATTTAATAGAAATTAGTTTAATTCGGGAAAATTGAGTGATTGTACTGACGAAATCAGCATGTTTTTCGATAAAATCCGTCCCAAAACGTGAAGTGGGTGTCTACTTGCAAGAATTTTGGCTTTGACAAAACGCCAACGCAGTTTGAGTCGATAAGAAATTGTATAGACTTTTGAACTACCTCACTTAAACGCTGGAAAACGCGGGAAATCGAGGGTGATCCAGGCGTGATTGATTTCAGTGCAGGATCGGATTGGTCGGGAGGATGGCGCGAGTTTCAAAGACCAATCATAGAGTGTAGTGCAGAAAAACCAATGCAATTCTGGATTACCTTCGGCAATTTTGTTGTCTGTTAATGCTTAGTCTCGTACCCAGACTCCACACAGTCATGGATTTCTAAACGTAATAAACGCTGTCCTCCGTAAACTTGCTCTTGTTTCCATCAAGCGTGAGCTGCGAGAATAAGATGCTCCCAAACTCTCAACTGGAACGCTGCATTTTACCGAAACGGAAACCTGTTCGAATGTCATAGATATATAACCATTATCCCATCATATTGGCATCATACGCTGCTCGCATGCAGGTAGGGGTTGCAGAAAAGTTCTTCACTAATGTCGAGCACCCCGTGCAGAAGGAGGCATAGAGTAAAAGATCGAGGTTGAACAGACTGCAAAATACTACTGCTGTCTCAGGAAATTCTGTATGGTATCGATTCTCTTTTCTTTAAAAAGTTCAGTATCAACGGTCATTTCAAAGGATTGTCCGTAAAACCTCTGTTTTCCTCTTTTCCTCTTCTCTTGAAAGCCCTTTTTGATCTAACATGCAAGCTCGCACGTCCAAAATGGAAATTATTCGTTACATAAATTAACGACGACAGCTTGCTAACCACGCGTATCAGGGGAAACGTGCTGGAGTAGAATTTCTGTTTAGCCAATCACGGTTAGTCCTTGACACTGGGTCACCTTGCTATGATTCTAATATGAGCTTGTCAGTTTTTGGACGAGGGTAAAAGATTATCCTTTTCTGGTCAACTCTGCCAAGAAAAACTAGGAAAGGAAATGCTGGTTTAGCAAAAGCGGCTAATAGGTCTGGCAACCCCAGTTTCTTTTATTTCCTCGTTGACCCTTGATGATAACGTTTTCATTTCTATTATAAGTCGAATATTCTGCTCGCTTTGTCATGCTAACCTAACGAGGAAACGTCTTAAGACGAGGAAGAAATAAAAGGCAAGACGATCAATGCCATCGGGAAAAGAAATTTTTTGGAGCGGAAGAGAGTGAATACTGAAAAACTCATTGTGTTTCCTCTTTGATTTCATGAATAAGTGAGCGATAAGCCGATGATTTATTGATTTGATTCGCTTCAATAGAAGTTCAAAGCCGTGCAAGACAAAGGTAATTTCACTCACGAATATTTATCAAAATAAACTGCTTTTCTTTCAACCAGCGAATTTGATCTTCTTTGGTAGAATAGTCGGATTTAAAAAAATAAGCCTCGGGACTTTCCAGTTGTCTTACTAAACGCGGATTTGGAAAGTCAAATTTGAATTCCAAAAATGATTGTGGTTTTTTTTCTACGATATCATGAGTGGCCTCTCTTGTTTATATTTCGTCTTTTCCGGTAAGGATATTATAAATTACGAAAGCGAAAGCGGAAAAAATAATGGTTTTTCTCGATCAATTAAAATTCCTTACGGGAGAGTTGTGTGTTCAAAATATCTCCTTTCCGTGCGCTGCCTGCGGTGTGTCTGCTTGGCGTAGTCAACGCGAACTGAATTATGGGCCACTTCCGAGTACGACCATAGCAGCGTTTCGACAATTGACCCTTTGTAGCGCTTGTCTTGGTGGAATTTATCGAGAGATTTTGCGTGGACATTCGCCATTTAAGTGTTAAGCTACTTAAGTTTGATATGCAGAGCTTTTAACAATTGTTGTTCGCAAGGTAAGTCTTGTCTCGATTGAGTAGTTCCGACTGTAAATTTGAACTCTTCGCTTGTCCAGTGTGAGTTACTCGCAAGCTTTTAACTTTGTTGAATATTAAATTTTGCCTGCTATCAAGAACGTTTTAAGCTCACCAGGTTTCATTTTACTGACGATCACTGTTTTATGATGTTTTAAGACTTTGTGGATCTCGTTGCAGGTGGCCCGAAGGTCTCCAAACAGTGTGAGGTTTACGGTACGTGCTAGCTTATGGCTGTTGTCATTTGCAAAGTGTTTTCCTGGTTGACTGAATTCCATGGTAGTAAGTTCTCTGTATTTAAGGTGGGGAAATATTCGATTAATTTTCTCAAGTTGTCGTTGGTTGGTAAGAAACTGTGAATTCGTGACCTGTTCTAGAATTTCACTTTGTGTCCTCCAACGAGGTTCGATTTTATACTATTAGTAATTACTTCGAAAGTCTTGTTCCCATTTGCAGCAGTCGTCTAAATTTATGCAAAATCGATTGAAGTTTACATTTATCGAATCATGTAAGACCTCATCAGTCGCTGTGGAATTATCGTTATCGATCTTTGTTTGCAAGTAGATAGCTGTTGTGTTTGAAGGCGTCACAATTTGTGATATTTTTCTTCCGTTTTCCCGCAGGAGAAGACCTCGCCTGATTGCCGACAAGATTACTGAAAATCAGTGATCATACCGTTAGCTCGCTTAACCTGTTAAATTAAAAAACCGATTAGTATGGCTGCAATGGAGGAAGGAAATGGCGATAGTATGTCTACTGATAGTGGCCAAGCAGTTGGCCTGCAATATACTAGTCAGAAGAATTTTGAAATTGAGAAGAAAATCGGAAAAGGACAGTTTAGTGTGGTTTACAAGGCTCGATGTCTCCTAGACAACTCCATAGTTGCACTCAAGAAAATACAGGTGAGCTTAAAATTCGATCGATGATGTTGAGAGTCAGAGCTCATGCTTAGCCCGCGAATAATTCTTAACTACGGTTTCAGTTCATGATGGGGGGATTTTTGGGCCTCATACGCACAGGTAATTGGTTTGCTGTGCTTGGCGACTGAAGAATTCGATTCAGTTCAAGAGAATTTCGCGATAATTGCTTGTGAAGTGAGTTTAGTCGTTGCATGCATAGGTTGTCATTTGTCTGAAAGTAAATTTTGCTGTGTTTTAATGTAAACAAGTTTCATTACTCTGGCAAAGAATCGGCTTCGAGTTTGCACGACGGGGGCCACTTTTTGAGATGGCAACCTCTTCCTACATGCATAGCACATAAATAATGGCTTTCGTTTGCCCCAAATACACCCTTTAACTGAGTGAAGGGAAGTTATTGAACCAAGGTGCATCATGCAACAGAAAAACAATGAAGAGAAAGGAGAAAACTTATCTAAAGATAGTAACACGGAAGCCAGGTGCAATTTGTTTGCTTAGAGATAACATTAGAAATTTGCATACATCTATTGTCAACCGACGAGTTTTGAACTGTGCCTACTTATTATGAATTGAAAACTGAAGGCATTATATGCACACACAAAAAAAGTGTTACTTGTAGTGGAATGTTCAATAAGAATATTCCCACTGAATTAATTATTCTAAGATTAAGTGTGAACTATATTATTAACTGGCTTGTCCCAACCTCTACTCTACTCTGGTTAGGTTAGTTGTTGCAGGTGGACTAGAATTTAATGCACTTGCAGATGGTCCATTTGTTAACATCTCCCTTACACTCAACTGATATTGTTTTTATTAATTCTAAATTTTTTGAAACAGGAGAATTTTCCAAATTGAAAACAAGCTGCTAAATAAACAAACCAATTTGCCACCTGTTTGTTATGATTATCAATACTTTTTGCTTTGTTAAGAGTAAATTTTGGAAGAGAAGTCCTTCTTATCAATAAATTATTAGACCTTTGTACAACAATAATGTTCTGATTAGTTATTTCATTTTTGCATGCCGAACATGATGTCAAACTTGTCAAAATTTTATGGATGGTAAGGGAAAAGAATATGTTTTTGAGATCTAGTCAAGTAAAATGATTTTGGCAAGTTATTTTCATGCTATTCCTGAAAATCTGTTAATACCTCCATCTTAACTCCTTGACAAGGGAATTTTAAAATAGTTGTGTACAATTTATTGTAGTGTACTTATTAATTTTGGCATATTTAATTTATATTCCAACTTCTCATCCAGTTCTAACTGATATTTCTGGTTTTCATATAAATTTATTTTTAATGTTATCTTCTTGAGATCTTTGAAATGATGGATGCAAAAGCAAGACAAGATTGTATAAAGGAGATAAAGTTACTTCAGGTAAACATTTTGTCCAGAGCATTGCTTCACATGAATATATTTGATTCTTCATACGCTTTGTAAAGTGTGGGTTGACTTTGTTGATGGTTTTGTTCCTGTTTGAGGGCTTTAAGGGTGTCTGTGGCTAAATCAGCATTAATTTGACATAACAAGTTTAGGTAGGAAATGCATAAATTCTACATATTAGGGTTAAGAACACCTTATTACTCCAACACATTAGTTTGTTTGTGGAACACAAAATTCAGCATGGAAACTCTAGTTTCCAACATTACTCTTCTAAGGGTTTCAAAATTCAGTGGCATGAAAATTCTAGTTTCCCACATTACTCTTCTTGCAACTTCAAAACCATAGCAGGGTAGTAGGTAGACCTACCACATGTAGTGGGCCTACTGGCTGCCTACAGCTTGTTCACAATATCATAAGATTCAGACAACTGACTGGTCCAAGTTGGTTGCCTTCAAAGAATAATGAAGTAACACGAATGAAGACCTTAGAATGCAGGAAAAGGGTCACTTGGGAGACATGAATTCAGAATTTAAAATTTCTCGAGGAACATACCACTTCACTCCCTTAGGTTTAGAATGCTCTTTAACTTAATCAGAAAATAATGTCCATCATTGTCTAAAATTACTTAAATGTACCTTCTTGTGCACAAATTTGATACCCTTGGTTTTCTTCTTTCAGCAATTAAACCATCCCAATGTTATCAAATATTTGGCTTCTTTTATAGAGAATAATGAGGTATGTTGTTGTATATTGATTCTTTTTGTGTCCTGTGTGTCAATAAAACTTGTAGTGTGCAGCTCTGAGCTTATTGTTCCTTTCCTAAAGTAAAATGTGTGCATGATAGATCAGCACTAGAAGTGCATGAGAACAAGAGGTAGTTGTATTTCAGTTTTAGTCTTAAAGAAAAAAAGGTAGAAAATCAGATTACAATTTTTGTATCTGATTATTCCTTACTCAATCATGTAAGAGTCAAATAATCTTACTTTTTTATTGCACTCTCCATAGCTTGTTATAGTATTAGAATTAGCAGATGCAGGAGATTTATCAAGAATGATAAAGGTATGACTTACACATACACAGTATTGCGCAAAAGTAATACAAACAGAAATTGCAGAATTTCATTTCTTGTTCTTTTGAAATTTCATTGAACTTTCTTGCAAAAGTTGGTATAAAGATACTCACCTGCAACTCATGTCATTTTGCAATAACAAAGAGCAATATTTCTTCAAATTTTTGTCACATTTAAGTTTGCAATGGGAAACATTTTTATGCTGGCCTTTGTTTACTTGGGAAAATGGAAAACAATTCTCTGTATGGTACAACTTTCACATGTACATGTACATGTACTGGTATTTATATTATTGATATTGATAACAGGATTGCATGTCAGCCAATCCAGTCTTTAATCATACAAATGATTAACAGATAGAATTGGATGGCACAAAGTACTGTTACTAATTAGTTAAGACTGTATTTGAAATGGCATTTGACAAAATACCTTCACTTAAATGTCTCTGTTGATAAAACATACCGGTTGACTTTTTTCCTTGAGAAAATGGATGTAATTATCTGTACTGTGGATACACAGGGTACCTGTGTTCTCCCTTACTTTTTAAGCAATTAACTGGTGGAGCATTCCTTTTACTTGCTGACTTTTCAAGAAATTTTCAGCAGTAGTAAGGAGCACTTTGGGTGGTAAATTTTACTGATTACCACCTGAACAGGATAACACTCAGAATTATACAGCCATGAGCCTTACTTCACTTATAACTTTGTCCATTTAACAAGTTTGACACATACACAGTCCAAACAGTTCTCAAATTTGGCTGCTTATAGCTAATCATGTTCAAAAATGTTGTTTCTACAGCATTTTTACAAATAACAATACCTTGAGATCTAACTTTTAAATTAATTTATTCCCTTAAGTGAGTACTAAAGCCCTAAAAACATGAAAAAAAAAAGATGCAATAGGAATTTAAAAAACATGGCAAATTAAAAACACTTCTTGTTAGGGTAAAAAAAAGAAGCCATGATAAATGTTTTCTTGTGTTAATATTCATAATTAATTGAGATATATATTTTTTATGAAAATAGCATTTCAAAAAACAGGACAGATTGATTCCAGAGAGGACAGTTTGGTAAGTGTCCCAGCCTCATATTTGACTGTAAACATCAAAAGGAGCAGTTACGTTTAAAGAGCCTGCCTGCCTGCCTGCCTGTTATGTAGCACTCACTGTGTTATGTGCATTTTGAGCTGACTGTTTCTGTGGGTGTTGATGAAGGGTAGCAGAGACTGACAGAATACATGTGAAACTGATGAGAGTGGTAGTAATGAACATGTGCCTTTTGGCTGTTATTTAGAAAACATTCAAGTAATTGTGGCCAAAATGATTGAGAATCTTTCTTATCGAACTAGCTCCTCACTCATCTGAATCTAAGATGAAAGAATTTTGACACTTCCAAGGCTGAATTTGGCATGTTACTTATCATTTATGTGCACATTTAACACAAAACTTAGATGTTTTTGGTGTTGGAATTTCAGATCTTTAAATGCTATCATTTTATCATTGGACATTTCAGGAAATACTTTGTTCAACTGACTGCAGCTCTGGAGCACATGCATTCGAGACGTGTCATGCACAGAGGTTGGTGAACTTATTAACTGCACTTGAACTTTCTGCTGCATCATTTTTAACTCGTGAATTGCGCGCATGCGCAAGAGCGAGTTATAGGTACGATGTGGGGAATGGCATTCGCTCGCTCGCTCGATTGGTCGATTCCTGTAAACTTTTTTTAGATTTTAGGCTTTTGAGTGCATTTGATAGTTTTTGGCGAGCAATAAAAAGACGAAATGGCGACCTTTGTTGCTAAGAATAGTGGTGGGGTGAAAAAGAAGCCAATTATAATCTTTAAAGAGTTTTTTTTTTACGTTTTAGTTTCAACAAGCGGCGCCAGCGACTGGCAGGCATGCAAGGATTCACACTGAAATAACAGAACAACCTTCGTTTTTCATAAAATTGTAATTTACAATCCTTGAACTTGAAAACAATCCGAAGATTCATTGAAAATATCACTTACTGCGAAGCGCTCGGAGTTTACAGATGTTCAAAAGCTTTTTCTGTTATAGCGTGAGATTGAGGACAAAATTGATCATTACGTTTCGTCGTGTGTGTTTTTCCTGTGTGAAGCAACAAAAGATGCCGGCGACTGACGAAATAACAAGTTAACACGAAAATCAAATAACACCTAAACAAACAGTTTTAGCTACCGATTTTCAGTGAATTTCAAGACAATTTGAAGATTCAACATACATACAACGTACTAAAATGCGAAAGTTACACACCACAAAATTGGTAAATAGGCCTGAAATGAAATTCTATCTTGTTATTAATTTTACGTTGCCTAGCACGTGACTTAAATCTACCCAGGCGGAGATCCAAAATGACGGTGGCAGGCTTAGCTTAGTTATATCACTCAAAACTCGTTCCCGTTTGTCTCTTTTGATAAAGAGGGAATCGTTAATGTTTTCATTAAGACAGTATTGCCTTGATTTTCTAATATTTACAACGAAAGACAGTAAATCTCACTTTTCACCCACATTTACTTCCAACCTTTTCTCTTAAACCAGAAACAAAAATGATAGACGTTTAAAACACATGACATCATCCACCTTGCCAAATGTAATAGCATGATCATTTCAATGGTAATGCCTTCTTATCCCAACGTTACTTTGTTTCTTTGCTACATTAGCGAACACTGAACTACTGCTCGTACTCTAGATATGACAATCAACCACAAAATTCCCTAAACCAGATAACATTAAACATAATCTAAAAAATCATGTGTCAATTCACGAGTTTGCTCACAGAGCACTTTGATTGTACTGTAGCTTGAGGCATACTTGGCTCTCTGCAAGGGGAAATCCCCATCCCACGAGGCTGCCCTACTATGATCAAGACTGTTCACATGATGACTCCTACTTGAGCTTTCCAATTGTCAGTTATTGACAGCAGCATAAAAATAAGCACCCTCAGTTACTCCCACTTCTGTAAATATTTGATTACTGTAACACTTACAAGCCCACAAATTGAGTTTTACACAATGCTGCCTCTAGTCAGGAGGATATAAACTTTATTAAGTTTCAAAATTTGTTGGCTCTTCAGAGAAGGGTCAGTTTGGTGACACTGTTCTGGTGGCCTTTGTGAGACTAGCCTTTCAAATGTCAACACACTTTCTTTACAGACATCAAGCCTGCCAATGTCTTTATAACTGCATCTGGTGTGGTAAAGCTTGGTGACCTTGGTCTCGGAAGATACTTTAGTTCCAAGACTACTGCTGCACATTCTTTAGGTGATAAAAATATACCTATTAATAATAATATTATTAACTTAGCTGTGCAAAGCCTCCAAGAGAATAACATTTATTTGACTTAAGACACATAGGCTCATTATATTACGATAAAGTTACATTTGCTCTGACACAAGTCCACTCCCAAGGACACAAAGTACCTCTGTTGGAGGCTTACAAGGGCAATTGAAGTGATATAATAACACAAATCCACACAACCAGGGCCCAGTTGTTGCAAGGCTTATTAGTGCTAACCCAGGGTTTTATTCTAATCCAGGTAACTATTTTCTTCTGTTTAAAAGCCATTTTGGGATAATTTCCCCTATTCTTTTAAGAACATTTAATCACCAAATTGTACACAAATGGACTTCAACTGAATTTTCTTATAAAACTTTCAGATCTGAAATCAAATTTCACACTAACCCAGGGTTATCTTAACCCTTGAACAACCCAGTCTGGAAACCCATGCTGAACTCAAATTTGCAGGATTAAAGTAGCAGTGATACACTGTCACAAGTTCCCAGCCTTTGTGCAAGTTGAACATTAATACATGTACAAAATAACAATAAACAATAGCCACGAGCTTGGCTGTTGTAGTGATAGCAATATAATACTCATGTTAGTGGGAATGCACAAGTTAGCCAGCAAAACTGGTAGAATCTTTTAGATACTGATGTGATTTTTCATTGTCAGTGGGGACACCTTATTACATGTCGCCAGAGAGGATACATGAAACTGGATATAATTTCAAGTCTGATATTTGGTCTCTGGGTTGTCTTTTATATGAGGTTAGTAACACTGGCTTAGGATACCAGAGGGTGAAGAGAATGCTGTCAAATTATCTTTGAGGGTATTATTTGGCAATGTCGACATAGCATGAGTTGAATAATAGTTTATGCAAGGTGTTAATCAGAGAGAAAGTGTTATCATAAAATAATTTGTGGTCTTCTTTGTACAAATTGCTTTGATAGATGGCTGCCCTCCAGTCACCTTTCTATGGTGACAAAATGAACCTGTATTCACTGTGTAAGAAGATAGAATCTTGTGATTACCCCCCTTTGCCAGCAGAACATTACTCTGAAAAGGTAATACAAGTTAGCATGTTTTGTACAGTTGAACTCCTTTCTTGGCAAACTTTTCTTTTTGCCAAAGTATGAAATATGGTGTGTTGGAGATGCATGAACCGAACAGTTTGCAAGCTGGACTTGGGGTGGAGAGGACCTGGCTGGGGTATTGTGTTGTATCCCAGGGCAGGACAATTAATTGTCACTGTTCTTTGCTCCATTCAGGAGTATAAATGGGTGGTGTTGAGCTGTCAGGAAAGCCTGACAAAATGCTTTATATTTTTCTTTTACTAATTGAGATAATTTTGTGTGCATTGTTGCAGTTGCGTGATTTAGTGAGCCGGTGTATTAAATCTGACCCAGACCAGAGGCCAGGTATCACAAAAGTCAATGAAGTGGCACAAATGATGCATGCAGGCAATCTTCACCAGTTCCCCTCTTCCCCCCAAATGAAACAATAATTTAAAGAAACTTGATGTGTAATATCAGTGATACACTGAGTAATTTATTACAAATATTAATGCCCAAAATTCTTGGTTGAGTGTTCCTTGTAGCATATCTTAATTTTTAAGAAATTGATTGAAAATAAAGAAATTCGAATCAAAAGAGAGAAACCTGGAGATGAATATGGATGGTCAAAGATTTAAAACTCCAACTGATCTTCTAACCAAAGAGTGATATTTGGGTTTCCACCTTCTTTTAATTGCCTTGACTTAAGAACTTTTCTTAGTGGATACAATGTAATTGGTTTTCAAACATTCAATTCACAGTGAACTGCATGCAAAATTGAATTTCATGGAGAGAAATTGAATATGGCAACATTTCATTGCACATATGCATGAACTTATTTATTCATACTGCAGAAATAATCAGCTGCAATTTTGCACCTCTACATTTTGTAGTTTTTTTCGTCTTCTGTTGAAAAGGATAATGAAGTTGCATGAGACTCCATTAGGGGTTATAAAATGTTGTATCTTTTCAAGTATTTTATAAATTACTTTCTGGATTTTCACAGCAAGAATTATTTTATAGAGATCTTCTTACTACTGAAGTCTCAAGTTTAAATATTGTTTGTGACCCTTTCAAATTTCACTTTATTCTAAGATCCACTTAGTGTGTAAAATGTAAATGACATTAGGTTGTGTAATATAGTTTCAGGGCGTGCTTAAAAATAATAACTTTAGCACTTCACAGAGGTGATAGAACTTGTGTCTCTCGAAATGGCAACTCTCTTCAGGATTGCTAAATAAATCTCATTTTACAGAAGAAGGGGACTGGATTCTTTTTCTCCATTACATTTGCCTCTGATGTGAGCCACTGTTGGATAATATGATTTCATTGATATGGGGTAAAAGAAAGTGCTTGTTGCCTTATTGGGTACAGAATTAGCATTATTGGAATCAAATTATTAATTTTTTTTTTTGTAATTAATCAAAATTTATGTCATCACAAGTTATCATCATACTCCCCTACTGGAAAGAGGTACCCTCAAATTTGCCGTGCTCCCAGTGTGTGACTTTTTTGCTCAGTTGGTGATGCCTGGGAAGCATAGGTTGAAATCCAATTTGAATCTCAGGTGTTCACCTAGAAAAACAAAGGCCAATAGTAAGCAGCGCCATGCAGGCAGATTGGTGAGGAATCAATGGAAGTTTATTTCTGGTTGTGTAATGAAACAACCCAATCTGACTCAATCTTCCCTTGCCTTTTCACTTTCCTGCTACTAATGATAATTGGCTCTGTGTTACTGAATGCCTGGTAGAGGCTTGCCTATTCTATGCCTTCAGTTTGTGAGAGAAGGCTGAAGGTGTGGTCTAGGGAGGGGGAAAATGTGTATGTGGACCAAGGTGGGTGGTGTCTTCCTCAGCACCCCTCTTCCCTGAACCACTCGTCAATGACTCATAGCCTCACATAGGGTGGTCCTAACTTCAAACAGAAGCCTCTTCACTAGCTGGCCTTAGGGATAGGCTATTGTTTCTTTGGTGAAGAGAATGAAATGATGTTCATGTCTCATATTCCTTCTGCATTCTCTGGACTATTAATTTTTGAGGTTCATTAACTTGTCTTTTCAGAAATGTTGTCCCTCCTCAACAAATAGTTAAACCCAGTATGGTCAGTGTTTTGACCAGAACTCCATTTTATAGAGAACTGTCACTACAGAATATATGAAGATCCACTCCTCATCTCATTTTGTAAAGGGTAGTCAAGAGGACATACCTATGGGAAGGCTTAATTACTAGTTTCAATACAACAACATTATGAGAGTGCTAGTTGTGTCAAATCTACCCACACTACAACCATTACAACTCTCAAATATATTGTAAATCTGGTTGGAATCAAGGTGGAGTGATTATAATGTCACATAAAACAAAACACAGTGTTGTCCTGCACAGTTTTTTTTTTATTTCAAACCTTTTTTTTAATAACATGGTACACACTTCCTTGTAGCCTTTTTTGATAACACAAAGCAGTTACACTGTAAACTTTTGGAAGAGTTTCAGCTTAGCACAGAAGTTCTAACTACAGCTTTTATTAGTGTACAAATTCAAGAGATGAACAAAGAGTGAAGAAAGATCACATTTCCATGGCTTCTCCTGTTACTCTGGTCTCCGTTACTTCCATCACAATGGGTTTTACATCTTTAGTTAGAACAGCTGTGGGGATGTGATAAAAAATGAATATGTCAGATTGTGTTTGACAGCAGAAACAATAGTAAGCCACAGACAGACTGACAACTTTGAACTTGGAATAAACTTTCCTCTAAATTCTCAATGATCCCTTTTGTACGATGAATTGTGCATATCATTATGGTGCTTTGCAATATTAATAGAAATTAGGTGTAAAATGATGTACATTTTGTAAGCTGTTATTGACAAAGTGGTTGAGGTTCTTTCACGTTTCTTTTTTTTTTTTTTTAAGATCAACAAACTTGAAAAGAATTCCATTGGCCTCTTAGAAATTTTACAAGGATGAGAACATGAAAGAAGAAAATTTGCACATTCAACTATTAACTTTCATTCAAATAATCAAGCATACAGTTAATTAAGAACTTGCAAGGGCCAAGGTTGATCTTTTTCTGTGACTATAATTTACTTTAGTGGGTCTATAGGAATAGTTCTTTATAGCAAAGTGTTACCAGTCAAACTATTTTTGTTTTTGTTGTTGCTTTTGATGTTCAGTGGTTCATACTTGCAACAAACCTGTAGTGCCTCTCTTGTAGGAGTACTTTCCTTGTCTGATGCCCTTTTCATTGGCCACATCATAAGGCCTGAGGTATTGTGTTCCTTCTTTGGTTATAACACATAGATCAACATTACTGCCAGATCCCTAAGGAGCAGATCACAGCCAGAAAACCAGTTACACCCAATAAAATAATTGCTGCACAAGGTATGAAAACAAAAATATGGCCTCTCAAGAATTGCAAGGTTCATTTTTATCATCAAGGCAAAAATATACTCACCAAATCATTGAATATTCCTGCAGCAATTGCATCACGAACAAGTTGTTTAGCATCCTCAAGCTAAAAAAAAAAACAAAACAAAACAAAACTATAAATCCAGACATAAATAGTAAAGCCCAAATAAGTGCAACCACTCTCACAATGACAATCAAGGCTGTGCTCTAAGGAAAATTTCAGGGAGCCCTTCGGGCTCCCAAGCGTTTTAGCTTGGGTGCCCAGGCCTAAAAGATGGTCGCCCAAATCAAAATTTCGGGGAGCCCTTCGGGCTCCCAAACATTTTATCTGAGGTGCCCGGGCCTCCTAGTTGGTCACCCAAATTAATAAATCAGTCAGTTAATTATTAAAAATTAAACAAACTGTTTTCGTAACGAGTCAAATAGAACTATGTGCATTTAGTTATTGTTTTTATGTTCATGAAACATCGTATCCTTTGACCTCCTGAAAACCTATCATCACTTATAGTCAAATAATTATTTAATTCACACTTACAGAAGCAGTGCAAAACTATTTTTTGAAAAATGAATAGTATACATATACCAAAGATAATCTGATAAACCTAAAACTGTCTCATTGAGGTTCAATTCAAAGCATTATGTAAGCTTAGCAAAACACTATTTCGTTTGAACTCTCTATACTTAATTCTTTAGAAATTCTTTAGACAGAGTTTAAATTGGAATTACAAATTACAAACTACGGTAGATCAATACTGTCAACGATGTAAATCATCTTTTATGAATTAGAAATATGAGCATTTTAAACAAAATTGTACAGTGATCCATTAAACACTCGCAGACACGGCAGTAAAAAGCCGGCTAAAATATTAAAAGAGCGACTCCCGTGTTTATTCAGCGATTTATTAATCGCCGACCGTACTTTACGCCTATCAGAGCAGAAGTAACAACTTCTTTTGAAAAACTAGCTGATGAGCCATCCCAATTTAAAGGCAAAATTTTAATGCTGTTGGAAAAGCCGTTAAAATCGAAAACTGTGCAGCTAGTCAAGTTCAAAGTCA
The DNA here is from genome assembly GCF_964200805.1 of Pocillopora damicornis. NCBI lineage: Eukaryota > Metazoa > Cnidaria > Anthozoa > Scleractinia > Pocilloporidae > Pocillopora > Pocillopora damicornis. The sequence goes on along the minus strand of NC_142673.1, from coordinate 15,580,260 downwards.
AGGATTATGCTACATGTGAATTCACGTGCAACGACCTTTGAACATCAACGCGCGCCCGATGGAACAACATTTTCTTTTAAAAGAACGACTCCCGTGTTCATTTAGCGATTTATTAATCGTCGACCGTACTTTACGCCTGTCAGAGCAGAAGTAACAATTGCTTTTCAAAAACTAACTAACGAGCCATCCTAATTTAAAGGAAAAATTATAATACTATTTGGAAAAGCGGTTAAAATCGAAAACTGTGCAGCTTGTCACGATCAAAGTCGATGATTATGTTACACGTAAATTCACGTGGAACGACCTTTGAATATCAACGCGCGCCCGATTGAACAACATTTTCTTTTTTTTTTTTGACTGTAAATCAAGAAACCAACACCAGCCAGTCGCCCGGCCGGGCGACCAAGAGAATATTTTCAGTCGCCCGAGGCCAAATGTTAGTCGCCTCAGGCGACCGGGCGCCGTTAGAGCACAGCCTTGACAATGTTAACCATGATCATGTGAAAGTCAGTGTAAATTAAATAAAGTTTTAATTAATTTAAAGTGATTACCTCCATATCAGGCTTGTATCGTGACTCAAATACAGACATGGCAGCCAAGGAACCAGAACCTTAAATTTAAATAAACACTGAAATGTTACTACCGGTAAGACATTTATCAGAATCACTTTTCATAACCCTTGACATAAGTGATGACTTCCAGTCATGATATCAAGAAGCTGGTCACTGTCAATGTAAACAGTGCTTTGCAGGACTACATGCTTTTAATGAGATGATGGCAACTTATATTCTGTTGTTACTCCAGTTCAAACCACCAACTGAGCTAATGTCTGGCCTGTATATGTGCGCATTACACATGAACAAAACCACTTCAGTGACTTTCTTTACTTAAATGATGAGATATGAGCATCTAACTGATGTTGACTTACCCATTGTGACATATGGAAGCTTATCAGTACTTCCATGAGGGTAGACAGTATGAAGTGTAGGGCCATTTAAGTCTACACCACCAAGCACAAGTGCAGCACTGATGTACCCTTGATATCTGTAGAATAAAGAACAGCATGGACTAAGTGATGTCAATTATCAAAGAAATAAGTGCAAGGAGAAATGTCCTATAAATTATAAAAAAATACTGTTATGGACATGCATCATGAGTAAGAATTGCAATTTTTTAAATCTATATCTAGAGATTAAATACCTGAACAGCAGCTGTTTCAACATACGTAACGCAGTAACAATCCTGGCCTGTAAAGGAAATTAATTTCAAACACTGAGCTATCTTATTAAATCAGCCAAGGTTTAGACTCTCCTTCCAAAATCAGCAAATCCTTTTGCATTAAGTGTTATCTTTCAAGGAACTCTTACTTTGTGCCACTTCAGTAAAATATCAAGTTTACAAATCATAGTTCTGATCAAGGAGAAGTATTGTTATCTTCCCTAAAATGTGAGATGTGAATCATATCTGAGCAAGTCTGTATTACATCACTAGGCTCATTGTCATTCATATAATTGGCAAAGGAGGGTCCAGTTGTTCAAAGGGCATATAATGCTATCCTACAGATAAATCACTATTCAGCAGATAAGTGTTAAGGAAAAGTACTGCGCTATCGACTGGATAGAGATTCCTCCAGTGGAAAGCATTACCCATCCTTCAAACAACCAGGGTCAGAAGTAAATAATATACACATTTACCTGTCGTCCAGTGGATAAGCTATGGAGCTGAATGTTGGAGGAGATAAGATTTGTAACATACTCTGTATCAGCAGCAGTACCGGCCCCACAACAGCTGAAAAAGACAAATTGGAATAAGCGATTTTTATAAACTAGGAAATAAAAGGAAAACACCAACCACCAGGAAAAAATGCTGTTCTAATGCACACAGGTACACAAAGTTAAAAGTGTATCACTATACAGTGTAACCTGACAGAGGCAAAAAAGTTGAAGTACTTACTAAATATTGGGAGCTATGTAGTGGATCTTGGAGCAGTTTTTATCTGCAACAACTGTATCCTTCAAAGTAACAAATAATAAACATGAAAAATATGAGTCAAAATCAGAATTCACTGTATGAAAAAAAGAGAGCCACAAAGAGTGGCAGGCACATACATGCAGATTAAAAATGTAACTTGTTCTAAAAAGTTCTGACTATTTTTTGACCAGAACAACAACCAATGTGAGTGGTTATTAATGTTGTACCATTTCTAAAAAAGAAAGATTTCTGAAATAGACATCTTTCAGAATGGCAGCCTCTACCATGATAATTTGAGTGCACTAAAATTTGCCCTCAAAGATATTATTTGGTACTACAACTCTACTGTATTTCCACAAAGAGAAGCTATACGTAGCAACATTTCTTTCCAATTCGCTCCTTGATTAAGCATGTATTTCTTCAATAAAAGAATGCAATGGTGAAAAATAAATATTACCTCTGCGATTAGGGATTCTTTTTAAAAATGGTACGTTATGCGTAGAGGAAGCCTTACTTCATATTTCATTAGACCTCAATTACAGTTTCATTGGTGACCAGTTCCCAATAAACAAAAATCACAAAATAATCCAAAAATGTGTTTTAAAAAGTTGTGCAGTTCTTCAATAAAAGAATACAATGGTGAAAAATAAGTATTACCTTTGCGACTAGCGTTTCTTTTTGAAAAAGTATAATGTTATGCGTAAAGGAAGCCTTATTTCCTATTTGATTAGACCTCAAAATTGCGTTATAAAAAGCTAATACTAACCTCAGTAGCTCTTGTATCAGCACCTAATAAGACACCATCCTACAAAGGTAACAATTAGCAGATTCAGACCATCCCTTCTTTCACTACAACGCATAACTGGTTTTACATGTGCTCACGACAAAACGTTATAAAGAGTTGAAAAGACCACAAATCTCGAAGAAGAACCAATTCCGAAGACATTTGTTCCTTTAAACCCGCTAATCACGAACAAATCGATCACTGATCAGGGCGAAATACCCAATAACAGAAAGATCAAATCTAACCTTGAATACAATTCCCGCAATAGTTGTACCAGTTTTTCTTGCTGTGGGCAGCTTAGCGCCCATTTTCTCCAGTATGGCATTTCTACGATGGGATCAAAAAGTTAGAACTGAAAGAAGGTGAATAAAAGGAAATTCGACATTCTTAAAATTCAAACCTTTTGCAGTTTTCGAACGAAAATCCGCCATGGTTTTCTTGAGCAACAATTCCCCCAACAGCCGCCATTTTGGAAAATTTTCGTGGAGTCATCCTTAATATGCATGTACTTACTATAGAATCCGCTGGTACAGTGTGGACTCTTTTACCCAGCCCCACTCTTTTGTTTTCTGATCGAATATGGCGGAAATTTTTGAACAAATTTCTTCCTTTAAAGTTCTCGACTCAATTCAAGTCGAAAAGTACCGTTCCAAGAGAACAGGCATTAACTTTTGCTTTGCTAAAGTTCCTGGGCCTTTGGTTAATGGTTTCCTCTGTCTCGGTAAGTTGAGAGCAGCAATCATTATTTTGTTACTAAGCCGCGAGTTCCTACCTATTTTGGGCTTCATCCGCTCAGCAAACTTTATCAAAAATTTTTCCTTTGAGAAAAAGAAGAGAAACAATTCTGGAAATAAAATCCCAGACTCTTAATTTTCTCAAGTAGCGTGTAATATTTCAAGGACATCAATTATTTAAAATGACTCATAAACTTTGAGTCAATTTAAATAATTGATGTCCTAAAAATGTCCCACGCTCACTAAAACTTAAAAGTTTGTACAGCGCTACACGTGGAGATGTAGAATGCACGAGACAGTAGGGTTAGCGTCAGCTAAGAAGTTCTAAAATATCCAAGGCCTGAAGGTTTCTATTTTCTTTGGGTGTTAATAAGACAGTTTTTTCCTTATAATGTTCTTTAATATTAATAATTCTGATTTAAATGTTTAATTTCTAGGAATATGTAAATATTTTCTTAGTTAGGAATTTGAAGGTGAGATAGTTTTTCATCAGTTCAGCAAGCATTTTTTCTGTATTGCAGCAACTGAGGCTCATGATGATGATGGTTTGCCACACACCTTGGAACACTTGGTATTTATGGGAAGTGAAAAATATCCTTTTAAGGTGAGATGATGCAAAGCCTGGGTCTTGCGTTCTCTGTGTTCTTTGTATACTGTAGTAAAATAGACGATGCAGATTAAAATTAATTTCAGTTTAAAGCAATTTCAAACAAGCATATGTAGAGTTTGCCTTTGTTTTTCATTGTTTCATGTGCCATTTTGGCTGTTTGTGGTTTAATTCAGTCTTTTCCAATACTTGTGCAGATTTAACAACCACTGTTTTGGTACACCTGTACCCATTAAACTGAAGTATGACTTTGATAGAAGAAAGAGGAGATAAAACTGAAACTATTTGGCCCTTTAGAAGTGTAAAACAAGGAAGGAAGAATTAAGCGTATTTCTTTAGCATTAGCCACAACATTGGCAATGAAAAATGACACCACAAAATCTCAACTGTTCAAACTTGATTGGGTTTATACAGTTGAGACTCAAAGTATATTTCAGAAAAATCATTATGTACATGTGTATCTCATTATGGTATGGAACAAATGTGAGTGATGGCAAGTCCAAGATCAGGAAACTCCATGCAATGTTTTCCTGGAGTACTCTCAGAGAGAATGAGTAATAAGATTCAGGAAATAGCAATTCTCTTATATTTATATACAAACTCTAGTAGTTTGTAGTCTACATTCTTTACACTGGTTCATATTTTATACTGAGTTTGTGGAATGGAGTTGTTGTTTCATACCCTGTCTATAGTCCTTGTTGCATGGTCTGCAGACCATGTTTTATCCTGACTGTAATAATGTACATAAAAAAATTAGATGCTTCCGATCGGCTGAAAACAAATGCGTTCTCATGTAACATGTGTGCAAAGTTGTAACACAAGTGCAAATTACAAATAGCATGGATGCTTTCAAAATTTTGTCTGTCTTGCCTTCTGCAATGTATTTTATGACTGTACAATATTAACAATTAATAACATGATTTCTCTTGCAATTTGGTGTAATGAGCACTTGTAAATCTTTCAAAGACTAAAATTGACTTGTGCTTATTAACACTAAATTACACTTGAAATCATGTTATTGCCTAATACTAAATGCATGCTCAACTTATCTATTTACACTATGCACAGTATACTGTACATGTAATGTGCAACCTTATTCTAATAAAACAATTTGCATAACTTGCAGGGTATGTTAGATTTATTTGCCAACAGATGCTTGGCACAAGGAACCAATGCATGGACATCCACTGACCATACAGCTTACACCATGGAAACAGCAGGCAGTGAAGGCTTTCTGAACCTTCTTCCAATCTACTTGGATCATGTGCTTTATCCAACTCTAACTGTAAGGGACTTTTTAGCAATTTTGAGTTACAGCTATTGCAGTTTGTGACAGATTTGTGAATTGCCAGTACCCATTTATATACTGGGTGGAGAGGGGCACCATGAGAGTTAATTGTTTTGCTCAAGAACACAACACATTGACTCGGTCAGGTCTCAAACCAGGACTTCACGACCCAGAGTCTAACACACTATCCAATAGGGCCACTGTGTCTCATACACCCAGATACATATATACTGAAAATTTCTAGCCAGCAGAAGCAAATTTTTAATAAGAAAAACTGTACTGTCTGTTAAGCAGAAACATTACTATCTGCCTCTTTACTAAAGGAGCCAAAGGAATTAGGCAAATGTTTGAATTTTAAGGGAGCAATGAGCTACATGTGGCTTCTTGTGAGGAGTTCTTGGTATGACACAAGAGACCACTTTTTACTCAATCTTAAATTAACTAGAACATCTTGCTATAATCTAGGAATCAGCATATATTACAGAGGTTCACCATGTGAATGGTGAAGGCGAAGATGCAGGTGTTGTTTACTGTGAGATGCAGGGAAGAGAAAACATGGAGATATCAAGAACTTACTTGAATTTTACGCGTGAGATCTACCCTGGAGTCTGTGGTTATAAGGTGAAAGATATATCCTATCATATGCTTCTTGAAACTTGAGCTTCAAAATTTACTCAGTTCTCAAAAGGTTTGAAAATAAAGAAATCAAGCCTTGAGGTGAGACAGTCCTCTTAATTTTAGCAGTTCTGTAAATTAAGATCAAACCACACTGGTATGAGATTATGCTGTATAGCAGATTTGTACCCAGAAGAAAAGACTGATTGAAAATTCTGGTATTATTTGCAAACTTACTCACTAATGAAACAAATATACTTCACCTACGAGGCTGCTTCTCTTTTTTTAAGGCATATAGGTGAAAAAATTTGTGAAAAAATTAACTTTTGTTTATTTGTTGATTAGATTGGGACATCAACATTCATATGCTGTTTTTGTTTCATATTATGACAGTCAGAGACAGGAGGAATCATGGAAAATTTACGGACAAGTTGTAGTCACACTAAGGTTAGCAACAATAATTTTTATTACGGTCAATGGTTTGAATGTAGGAATTACATTTTATTGTGTAGTCTGCTAATCTGGATTAGAATAGTCCTGAGAAGGACTGTTGTTGCTAGTGACTGCTGGACAGTTTGAAATAACCTCAGAAGAGGTCATCTTCAGAGGCAAGTGGAAGGCCCATGCAAGGCAATGTGATTTCCAGACAAATTGCGGCTGATGTTTTTTTTTTTCTCTGCTTTTGCAGGAGTTCTTTATGAAAGTGCTACTAAAAATAAGATAATTGCATGCTTAACATGCTTAGCATCTCTGATTAGATCCTTTTTGCTTCTTCAATATATGCAGAAATGCATCTTTGTCAATACCAAATTTACTCTTTTACTGCATTGCAGGTCTGTAACTACCATCAACAGTATTACCGTCCAGAAAATTTGTGTGTTATCATCACTGGACAGATTGATCCAAATAAGGTCTTTGAGGCTGTCAATCCCTTTGAAGAAAAAATTATTAGCAAGGTAAGTAACCTGTTTGTCCAAGTTTATTCAATCAGTCAATTTTGTGTCAAACAAAATTGTTATTTTAGATTCCTCCATGTCCTTGTTGAAAGTTCCAGACCCAAAATTATTGCATGGGTGAGGTTCTTCTGTTATTTCTGCAAATTTGATATGGTATTTCAGTCAAACTAAAGATCATTGTCAGTGTATCATTTTGGCCAAGTCTTGCTGTTTCTAGCCATGTTATCTTACTTCTTTGTCTTATACCCCACTCACACCAAAGCTTAAACATGTTTTCAAGTTGTTGGTTAAACACGGTTGAATATTGTTCTTTTCATAGCAACTGCTCACAACGATGTTTGTCGACTTCAAATATAGCACATTTGAAATTAAAAGTTAGTGACTACTTGAAACTTGCGGGTGTGAATGGAATATTAGATTGTTCCAGGCGCGATAGTAAACGGTGCAAGTGAAAAAAAATAGGAAGGGTTGGGGCGGGTCGAGTAATGGACACGACCCGACCAGGTGGTCCCAAAAGGCGTAGGGAAGTTTTGTTCAAGAATTCTACAACTGTTCTCAACACAACCTAACTCAAGCAGTTTTTTTTTCCTCCGTTTTTTTTTTTTGCTTTGCCGTTGCTATCGTACGGTTCACTACTTCGCGTGGATTTCGCACCGTTTTCAATGCTGGACACCTAAAACAGACCATCGTTGGCTTTTCCAACTTGTCTCTTTCTCAAGTCTTGATAAATTTTTCATTTAGCTTCATGACATACCATCAGTTCCAGAGTTATCTAACTGTTCTGATCCTTTGGACCCTGATCCATAAGTTTGCTCACCGTAACAAAAGAGACGTAAATCCTTCATCAGTCAGTGTAACCAGATTTATTCGAAGTAAATTTTCGCGGTGAAACGAGAAAGGGTTTTCACCAGCGAGCACGACAATACAATGACAATCCCTAAATCACATGGAAAATCAATACCATGACACCTTGCTACAATGCTAAACTGTGTGGTAACGCTAGACGCGTGACACGCGTGACAGAACACTAACTCAGTTAAGAACTTGTAATTATTGGCTCTCTTCGTTGTAAGATACCACAAAAATCTGCCATAAGGAGGCTTAAAGCAACTAAACCACACGTAAGGTGCTTAAACCTAACATGTATAATATTCTGAGAGTGAAACAAAGAAGTTTATTATAGCGGAGATACCATAATCGTTCCAGCTGAACGACGTATCCACAGTGTAAGGTTCTGACCTTGCCGACGAAACTAACAGTAAAAGTTACTAAACCTTTAACTCCCAAGATCTCATTCGTAATTCTCCTTACTGTCTACCATACAGTTCTTGTCATGTTAGTTTGGAGAATTTGGTATTGGATCAACCAATAATCCCCTAATTGATATTTTTCTTTTTTCTCATCACTTTTTTGCTTGATATTGTATCGATATTGTAAGGAGAAATTCTGTCTTGGTCACTCATGGGAGTTAAAGGGCTAAGCCGTGTATTTGATTCTATGAAATAACTGAGATACTATGATCGCCCTGATTGGTCAAAAATCGATCGTTTATTTCTTTGGTAAACCCATAGAGAAATGAAGTTTATGTCATAAAAGCACTAGAATGCACTTCACTCACTCGAAAAGTTTGTAAATAGTTCGCCTCTGGCTCGTGATTAACAAACTTTGCTCGTGTTCTCCCGGCATTCCGCGTGGGTTATTACGCCAGTATAGAACAGACAGAAAGTGCAGTCAGTTGCTAAAACGGCTTTTAGATGCATTAAATTTGTCAATGTATTTTGGTTCATCATATAGAAACCGCTAGCTCCATATGTAAGACCATGGCAGACGCCAGTTCCACAGCTGGGTGAATCTGTTGACAAAATCATCCCCTTCCCGACTGAGGATGAAGAATCCGGTTCTATAATGCTGGGTTTTCGAGGACCATCTTGTGAAGATCATTACGGCCAGGCTGCATTATCTGTCATTCTTGACTATCTTTCAGACACATCTATAGCTCCACTGCAGCGGGAACTGGTTGAAATTCCCGATCCGTTTTGTAGTGATATTGACTGTGATGTACTGGAGTTCTTAGAGAGTGCTTTTATTATTAGAGCTGAAAATGTTTCATTTGACAAGCTCTCTGCTGCCAAAGAAAAGGTAAAAGAGGTTCTTGGAAATCTCGCAGAAGGTAGAGAAGTCATCGACATGGATCGTCTTAATGTAGTTATCCATCGAAAAATTCTAGACACCAAGAACAGGTTTGAAAACCGCCCTCATGACACGTTTGCGGATGTCCTAGTTAGAGATTTCCTTTACTCCAGCAAGTCAGAAGATCTTAAAGAAAGGATGGAAATAATTCAACGTTTGGAAAAGCTTCGGCAAGAATCGGTGACCTTCTGGGTGGATTTTTTAAAGAAATACTTCATTTCATCACGAAGCGTTTCGGTAAGTACAACCTTGAGAAATACCATTGAATTTAAGAGGTTAGGAGGGTGTTTTAATCCCCTATACCCTAGCATCTGTACCCATATTCTCCTAAAAAGGAGAATTTGTTTAGCAATCAAAAGCTTCTTTAGTTGCTGATCATTTCTTATATTTTCGTGACCTTGGTGTGTGATTAAGGGGTGATATTGTAAGGAGAAATTAGATGCTAGTCACTCTTAGGGATTACAAGGCTAAGAATTCATTTCCTGTGACCACGGGAGTGATGGAACAAAGGAAATATTATAAATCCTCGGTTACCTTCTTACAACAGCGGCCAGGGATATTTTGAAAATTGACCACATAACTTTTTTAGATTACAGGAAAACCAAGCGCGCAACTAATGAAAGAAATGTCAGAAGGAGAAAAGAAACGAGTGGCTGAACAGCGGGAATCTCTTGGTGAGGAAGGATTGAAAAGGAAACGGCAGAGGCTGGAAAAGGCGACAGACGAGAACGAGGTAAACATTGATAAACTCATCACCAAAGGATTTATGTGGGTAAAGTACCTGGAAAGTCTATGGGTGAAGCGAGGAAATGCGTAAGGTTACCATGACAACAATGTGAGCCGTCGAAAAATACTTGCCAATACTCACCTGCCGAGCTTGTACGAATCTACTTTCTGTAGCGTCATAGTTGTTATGCTGAAACAGCCGCATCCTAACTGATTGATTGATTGATTGATGTCAGAGAGTAACAAAGTACTTGCAAGTAGTTGCATACAGAGCTCTCAATAAGAGAGGGTAGATGGCCAAAACCGCCATATTTTGTCGGCTACTTTGACCTCCTTTTGCCATAATTCTGATGAGAAATCGTTCAATTATCGGAGTGCCATCGAAGCAATTTGCATAGTAGCTATATCCCAGTTTGTGTGAGTCGATTCGTCTTTCACAATGTTCTCGAAGGTTCGAGCAAACTTCATAGAATCCTCGGGACTAAATAGTTGCTGGTCTTTTTTTTAAACTGACGAAACAACGTCCACGGTAACTTGGCCGCACATTATTTCTGATATGACTTTTACTTTTAAACTTATTAACAACCTTGTGCACTTACCTATCGGTCGCTGTTCGCGTCTTACAAAAAAACGGCTGTACCTTAGTGCTCCATTCCCCACTTCTAGGTAGCTCCCCCTCCGGATATAGTGAACAGTCTCCCTGTGCCTTCCACATCCAGTATCAGTTTCCATCCAATCAAGATGTTCAGTAACAGGCGGCAAGATGGCTGCAATGATTCTGAGAGTGAAGCAAAGAAGTTTCCTGTATCGAAGATACCATATTCGTTCCAGCTGGACCACGTATCCACATTGTTTGCAAAGGTAGGACCACAAGTTTAGCTCTATGTTAACACTTTTGATATGCATACACAAAAAAAGACTCGAGGGCAAAACCTTAACTGAAGTTGTTCATAAAATTTCCAAAATTATGCTTTCAGTCCTGTGAAAGGTACGACACAGGCTTATTACTATGCGAACATGTGTAGGAAAGAAGCTATTTCCAGCAGTAGGGACATTTAGTGACCGACTGGTCAACTAAAGGATTGAACGAACGAACGTGTGAATGAGCCGTCGGGCGAACGAACGAATGAGCGTACGTGTGAACGAGCCAACGAACGAGACAACTGACGAGACAACAAACAAGCCGACGAACGAGCCAACGAACGAGACAACGGACGAATCCCTTTTTTTCCAAAAATATGTTCAATATGCCTTCTCTGTGTTTCTTTACAGCTTACCGTTTTACTTGATACAGCAGTTGTACCAGAGGAACTCAAACCTTACCTGAGCTTGTACCTAGAAGTGATATTCGAGTCCCCTTTGTTGAGAGACGGAGGTATGATGTGTTCCCTGAATCCCAGCACAAACATATCTGCGCTTTTTTGAAAATACAAACTACCTGTAGTTTTCCTCTTTCAAGTAACCTTGCATTCAGTAAAGAATATTCTTCACACCACTGTTGTGATAGAATTAACATCAGGTACAGATGCATGTACATGCATGGACGAGACGGGCCTCGTTCGGTTTGTGTCTTAGAACTCAAGCACAAAAGAAGAACGCGAGCACAGTTTTACTTTGATCGATCAAGGTCAGCATATAACATATCTTTTACGGGCTTCACGTGTCTTTTTTTTTTCTTTTCTGTGAAGTAACACCTCCGACACATCTTATTATCTACCATCCGTAAGAAAGGTAGAAAACAATGAAAAGATAAAATCGTTGCTGTTATATTTAAGTTACTGCATTATGGAGAAGTGTCAGGAGTCTGCAGGTCATTACCAGCTTGCGGACACCATCAGCTGTGTCGTCACCGAGGAAGCGCCATAGATCTAGCTGAATTGATGCTAAATTTTCCATCAAATATTATCATCGTCATCATCAGATGAGGTGACGAATCTACCATCCAGACTTAGGAGAATTTCTCTAACTTCTTATGAACCGTTAAAAAACTTCGAGAAGAATACCTACACGATCAAACTGATTTCTTGTAACTTCTCATTTATTTGAATTTCAGTTCTTATTCCGCATGAGCAAGTGGTAGCGGAGCTTGCTGCAGACACTCTTGATCACGTGTCTTCTCTAGGACTGAAAGGAAGCAGATTCACGCCAGAAGAGTTCCCACAACTTGCTTGCATTACTCTAAAGGTTAGCTGCAAATATCAGATGATATTTAGTTTTGCACTCTCCTGTGCTTCATAATAACCTCGAATACCCTACATTGAGTCAGAAACGTTACAATATGTTTGAAATAATGTTCTACTTGTTTCCTGCGAAATTCCTCCGCAGCTTGAAGTCGAAAAGTATGAGAAGGGAATCCGCTGGCTACAGGATTTGCTGTACAAGGCTCAGTTCACGAAAGATAGGCTCGAGATTGTGGGAAAAAAGATGATGAATGATGTGGCGAGGTGAGAATGCTGGAAATAAGAAGTAAAACTATAAACAACTGACGAAGTTTTATTGTTTTTTTTGTTTTTGTTTTTGTTGTTGTTGTTGTTGTTGTTGTTTTGTTTATATCTTTTAAGTAGACGGGTTTTTTTTAGAAGGGAAGTTTACTTGGAATGTGAGCACAAATGATGTCCTTCTCCTTTGATCTAAGATCAAGAGTCTACCCTGTCCACCCCTGTGCTTTTGACTAACAATTACCAGGCATCTATCCCTCCCAAAGCATTACTGGATCTTGGCTAGGCATTAATCCCCTTTTAGTATGAACTTGTATGTGGCCATGTGAAAACTTTGCAAGAGCAGGCACTAAACAATTTATGGTTTCCTTTCACACCAGCAAGAAGAGAGAAATGCGACCTGTGACTAAAGCTCTAATAAGAGACATTGTGTTTACTAAAGGTAAAATTAAGATTAAATAGCTTATATTAAGCGTTATAAATCCTGAAGAAGCCTGGCATAGGAATAGCAGGAATTGTGCGATAAACATAGCGACAGTGCCTCATGAGAAACATTCATTAATTTTATAGCGCTTCACTGGTTTACCATGATTCAGAAATGCCTTATCTTAGAATCTCCTTATCAATTGTTTTTTTTGCCCCATTTTTTTTAGAAAGTAATATGTATTCAGCCAACATGGTGAGGCAGTACAGTTTCCTGAACCAGTTGATTTCTGACCTTGAAAATGATGCATCCAAGGTTTGTGAGCTTGTCATGTATGCTTGTAACATGGTGAGAATAACCCTGCTAATATAAAATATATATAGCTGTTAAAGAAAGATGTTTTTTCGTCTTGTCACGAGCGCGGGACAAAGAAACATTTCTGAGTCCCCATGAGGAATCGAACCTCAGACCTTCGGATTCCGCCTCCGATGCTCTACCACTGAGCCGCAAAGACTCCACGGTGAACGAGGTCTATTACGAAGTTCATATGACACGCGTCCTGCATACTGCTAGGATCAGCAATGTCGATAGTGTAATGTTTGTAGATAGAAATGAGAGAGATGGTAAATTTTGAGCTCGGTAAAGAAATAAAGAAAGATGTTCTTTCGCCTTGTCACGAGCGCGGTACAAGCGTTGTCCATATAGCTGTTGTGCGACACATGAAACTTAATCCATTTTGGCATAGGGCTGAATGTAGGGCCTTCGTCTCGGTACAAAGGTCATGAAGGCGGGCGAGGATGGGAGATCTAAGATCCTATTTCACAACCCAAAATTTTCTTCCGAAATTCAAATTCTCGGTCCGAAGTGTGTCATAAGGCCTATTCCCAGGCCTAATATATAGATTTAGCCATTCATATGGAAAATTGTCTAAACTTTTTTTTTTTTTTTCAGGTCATAGAAAAAGTTGAAAAGCTTCGATCGCTTTTGACGCAGCCTTCAAACTTGCGGGTTCACGTGGCAGCCGATGTGAACAGATTACCGGATAATCCGCATGTGCCATGGAAAACAAACCTGTTACTTGATACCTCTGCTGTAATACCAAAGAAGTAAAGCTTTTTTTGTATAGTCGCCGATGTTAAATTTTCATGTTACATTATGAATGTTTATAGCTTTAGCTACGTCGAAATCTTTTTTCTTAATAATTGCGTTTCTTTTTGTTTTGTTACAGCATCCCGCCAGTTAAGAGATCCAGTGCTTTCCTTGCCGATAGTCCTGGCCATGGTAAAATAGTCGGTGTTGGAGCAGTGGAGTCGTCGTTTCTTTACCAAACCACTCGGTGTATTGACAGTTTTGATCATCCTGACCTCCCCGCAATCATGGTGTTCCTAGAATGTTTGACCACTTTAGAGGTAAACCAGCGTGTAATTTAGGAGTATGGAGTCGAGAAAAACTTGAAAATTTGAATTTCGTGGGAAAAGTTATGCAAGATTGCTCTGGTTTTTACTTCACTACGCTTAGTGATTGGCCAGGGCAGCATATAAAACCTTTTACATCCATCCGGTGTTAAACAAAAGCCAAACGCGACCTACTTATCCACATTTTCCCGCGCTTCAGGCCATTGAGCTCTCTTTGGTTCCTTGTGTTGTTTTCCTTGTTCTGATTGGCTAGTTGTGCTTACTTTAGCTTATACGCTCAATCGAAAAGCGCTCTGTCTAATAAAAAACAATATGAAGGGTTCATTCCAAAGACAAACTATCAAAAGTACAGATTTTTTGAGAGATATTCAACCACAGAATTTTTCATGACTTTAATGAATCCTGGTTACGGATTTTTTTTATTTTCGTACAACTTGGACTTGGTTGTTTTCTTTCTGTGGAAAGAGGTTATAGAGCATGATGGAAAGCTTTTTACAAAACATAAAATTAAAAATTAGGTCAAGAAAATGTCCTAAATCTAGAGCGGATCAAGTATGCTTTTAATTTTAATTGGAAAGAATGTTTATGCCTTTCCTCTTCCAGGGTCCAATATGGCGCCAAGTTCGCGGGCTGGGATTATCCTATGGATACGGGTAGGTAATCTCGCTGCTCTGATAAAAAGGTTGGAAGATTCAAACGATAAGAACGAGATTTTGTCAAAACATTTAAGTGTTACTCCTGTTGGGAACGGGTCAACTTGAGTGGCTTGAATAAATATTAAGCTATCGTAAGGCGCGAGTGGAAAAATCCTCATCGCGCTGCTGCAGAGACAGGGATCAAAAACTCTAATCCCTTTTTTGTTATCTCAACTCGACCCATGTTCTTCATGGAATTTACTATTGAGTGTCGAATGTAATTCGGGTTTGCTTTAATTTAGCCATAGTTTGCTTTGTGATTGGCTAAGAAAACTCGCGCTTCTTTCTAAACCAATCGCATTCAAAACTAATCCCAATCGCGACTTGATCATTTGCATTTATCCAAGTTTCACTGAGTTTGCTTGTGTATACGTTGAGTTCTCTTTGACTCCGTGTGATATTTTCCGTTCCTCTGATTGGCTGTTGTGATTTCTTCGGTTTTGGTTTACGGCACTCAATCGAAATGTGCTCTAAAACGGACGCTGATACAGGGTAACAAAAACAAACAAGTGTTGTATTGCAACACCAACTAGCCCAAGCTGTTTTCCAGTGCTTGGCGCCACATGCATTTTTCCTTCCTTCCGTTCAAGCAAAGCAAACATTTGATCGATTATAGCATACAGTTTATGATTCTGATTGTTTTACTTTATTTCAAGCATTGATCGGCCAGGCGTGTTCTGATCCTGGTTTCAAACTGAACCAGTTGTGCATTCTTCCGCGCTCGATAAATTTTTGCTATAAAATGATATGTGAATTTCTTCTTTACACTTTTTACCCGAGTATTTCGTTTGCAAACGCGTCTGTTTTTTTTCCCTTTTTGTCTTTGTAGGCTGCGTGTTCTTCCGGAGAATGGCTTGCTCTTTCTGTCTCTTGTCAAGTCAACTCATTTGGTGAAGGCCTACAAGAAAACACAGGAAATTGTGGTAAATTATTCTTTTCAGTTGGCACTTACCATTTGCAAATCAGAAGAGAAAATACCTTGCCATGAAATCTGTGCACTAAGCCCCTCTAAGATTCGCGACACAGCCGTCGATTGTGTTAGTCCGTAGAATTTCTTGACTTCGAGGTGTAGCCTTTGGTAGCTGTTTTCGCGGATAGTTGCTCACGTTTCGAGGTAAAAAGAAAAGTACTCATTTTGTGACAAAAAAGCGAAACATTCCTTTACTTTCTTAAGTAGTTATGCCAAAAAGAGGAAATATTTTTTATACATCTTAGATTCTAGTAAAATTGTTATTGCTTTCACTTTATAATTGTCGCCTTTGGCGACATAGCTTTTTAACGACCTTTGTGAGTCTGAAGATGTAGCTGAACTCAGTAATTTTGCTTTAATTAATATTCTCACATAGCGATTACAAGAAAAGAATCAATACATCAAGGAACTTTGTTGCGCAGAATTCACGTAAGCACTGGGAATAAAGTGATACTTATTTAGCATTTTGTGTTTGTTTTTAGGATGGTTATTTGTCTGGTAAAATGGCGTTTGATGCCGGTGAACTTGAATCTGCCATCAGTAGTGTCATCTTTGAGATAGTTGAACGTGAAAAAAGCGTGTCATCCGCAGCCTCTCAGGTAAGATGCACAAGTGTTGTTAGTAATGCGACCGTTGTTTTCTTGTGTCATACTAAGTATAGTTGTTTGACTAAGAAAGGAGGCAAAAATCAAAGATGAAAGCAACTGTGCTGTAGTTTATGCTGAGCGCTTTCTAATCGTACAAAGTCTCTTGTTTTTGTTGGAAAACACTGTAAAATAAATAAAAAAGAAATAAATTAGAAGTTTCTGTTGGTCATTTTGGTTATGATGATTGGAATGTTACTGAACTTTGTGCACGGTCAGTGGGTCCAAAAAAGTTAAACAAAAACATGCAACAAATAGATCTACCTGGGTTCTGGAACCCTTCATCTTTTTAAACTCTGATGTCCGTTTTCTTAACTTCAAAGCTACCCTTTTCCATGACATCCCATCTTTTTTTCCCCTTGTATTATAATCATACTTTCCTTGGTGTGTAACACTATTTTCGTTAGGGGCCAATCATTTTTTATCTTTGTCTTTGACTCGGAGAGAAAAGGTCTTCGTTATTTTTATCCAGTCATTTTGAAGCGAAACAATAAGTTTTAGTGATTGGGTGGGTGTGTTTGATTAAGAAATAGTAACAGTTTCTAGACGTCTGAGAAGAAAGTGTGCTACGTGCAAAGTGTAACAGGGGGAGGTAACCAAATTAACCCTTTACACCTAAGGAGTGATAAGCTTCTAATTTGTCCTTGCTGTATCACCCCTGAATCACACATAAGGGTCACGAGAATAAAGAAAATGATCAACAACAAAGGAAGTTCTTGATTGTTAAACAAATTCTCCTTGTAGGCACCTTACGAAATGTGGATCGATATGAGTATCTGGGCAACTGCCCACCTACCCCTCCCCTAACTCAACAACAGTCAATTGATAACAAGTTAGGGTTAATGTTGGGTTAGGGGAGGGGTAGGTGGGCATTTGTCCAGATACTGATAGAAAACAGTATGGAGAATATGCATACTGGTGTCAGGGTGTAAAGGGTTGATAGCGTTGTAATCTTTTCCTCATAGAGTTTGATGTCCCAGTTTAGAGGTGTTGGTCCTGACTACAACAGGTTTGTCTTTAACATCTAAGTTTGTGGTTTTATGAAAGTGTAACAGGCGGAATACAAAATATGAAATCGTTTCCCTCCAAGTTTGCTTCGATGGTTTTAAGTTCTTCACCTTTGTTGAAAAAAAAGTCCATTTTCCAACTCAGTTTTTTGCAACGTCCTTTTGGCTGAAATTCTTATTCTAGCACGTATAGCCCCCCCCCCCCCTACCTTAACCCTTTGACCCTTTAGATTGACCAGCATCTAATTTCTCCCGACAATATCACCCCTGAACTACACGTTAAGGTCACGAGAATAAACGAAATGATCACCAACTTGAGGAAATTTTTATTGTTAATCAAGTTCTCCTTGTCAGCACCTTACGAAATGTACAACGAACAGTGTGGAGAATGTGCATACTGATGTTAGTTTATGAAGGGTTAATGCAAAGTCCAACCCTAATATCAATTACTCCTTCGTGGTTGGTTTTTACTTTTCTGCAGAAACCTGTTGAAAAGGATACCTCAAGTATCTCTAGAAGACCTAATGAG
Organism: Pocillopora damicornis; assembly: GCF_964200805.1. NCBI lineage: Eukaryota > Metazoa > Cnidaria > Anthozoa > Scleractinia > Pocilloporidae > Pocillopora > Pocillopora damicornis. Next base: position 15,562,267 of record NC_142673.1, on the reverse strand, counting down.
AGTGGGACACAAGTATATTGCGCCATTATTTGACCCGGCCCAGTCTTCTTGTGCCATCTGTTGTCATCCATCCAAAGTGGAAGAAATAAGAGAAGAATTTAACAGGTGGGTGTGAAAAGAAACGGCACTACCACTGATTCTTACAATAAAACGCTACCGTTGTGCACATCACAAGGTGATGTTATACCAAACTTTTGTTATAACACCTTTGCAAAAAAGCTTGCACAGCTTTAGGAGCTCTTCAGTCAGACAACCTATGACTGAAATCTCTTCAATCTCGAGAGATGATTTGCATGGCTATGTTCAAGTTTGAAATTCTTTCATCAAGTTCATTGTGTTTCGTTGTTGTCCTAGACGCTTCACTGTCACATGAACTCCCTCTACGCAGGCGTTCAAAGTAGTGCTGGTGAACTGTAAGGGAAATCTAACGAAATATTCGAGATGGGAAGGGAGATTAGGAGGTAACCTAGAGGCGGAGCTATATTGTCATTTTTATCATGGTATGGAAACCAATCAAGCGATGTGGACAGCCTGAACTTTGAACCTTCGATAAGTCAAACGTTGCCAAAGTTCACTCGCTTTCATTACACAGGATTATTGATAGACTAAGGTTTTTTGTTGTTGTTGTTGTTTCAGTATCAGCAAGCCCCTTAGTGCGGTAAAATCACTGGAAGAAGAATTCACTTGGACAACATGAGCGATTTTTTCAGCGAGCTCAACACCATGCAGCCATATTTAGCTCTTACAAATCACAAATCACAGATCACAGAACATAGATCGCATTTGGTGTAGTGTTGGTTGCCTGCTGGAAAACAGTAACTGCCTATTTCGCTTTCCGCAATATTAACTGTGACGTGTAAAACTAACAGGCTCCTAATGACCGAAGTTGGGAGCAAACTTCTGAAAAATCTATTCGCGCGGAAAAGGTTCGCGGACTGATGAACTGTGAAACTTGTTTTTGTCCCAGATGCCCCAAGTTAATTATTGGCCTGGCATCCAATCAAACTGAAATTAACATTCCCAAGGATCTGCAGTAGCTGTGAGATGCTGGGTATTTATATTAACCCATAAAGTAACAATCGAGAACACTCCGCAAATCATGATTTATCGAGAGGAAATTAAACTCGACGGCCTTGTCAAACTTTCTAATTATAAGCACTGAAGAATGTCATAGGACACTTAATAAATAGGTCACAAGTTGCAAAGTACATCTTTTATGAGGGTCCAACATGAGGATGCGGGACAAAGCTTAAAATCGAGGCGGGATGTGGGATACGAGAAATTCTAAAGGCGAGATGCGGGATGAAAATGGGAAGGCGAGGCCAGAATATACTCCGTTTCGAAGGCGAGATAGGGGAGAGGACGTGGATAGGCGGGATCATAGTTAAGCTCGAGGTACGCGTCAACTGAGACATTGAAAATTATTTATTTCCTTTAGAAACGGGCTTCACGGATGCTCCCGTGTAAATTGGGGTTGATAGGCCTAAATGACTCCAGAGTACGTCCAGTTTTCTGTGTATCAGTTACAAGTGTTAACACGACTTCATAGTATGTCCGGTTTTCTCGCCTTCGTTAAATTTTCTCTCTCACGAGTATGTCTGAATGAACGCCCCTTTCTGTATAATATATATTGGCGGTTCATTGAAGATTTCTCTTGGCAGTGGTTGTTGCTGTACTAAATGCCATTTGCTCATAAGAATTTCTTGAAGTGCCGCTCTCGCTAAGAGCGGTCCTCTAGACCGTCGGAAAAAAAGTTTTCTTTTATTTTTTGCCCATGAAAAGAGTTTAGGGCACATGTTTCAAAAATAGTTTATTCGTTCTCCAATTCTCTTTTTTTTTTCGTCGCCATAATATGGCGTAACATAGCCACAAGTCAAAAATGATTTTTGGCCAGACCACGTCTGTGGACAGCGAACGAAAGTATAAATTTCAAAGATTTTGTCCAGCGCGCAGCGACTGCAACAATGTAGCTCACGGAATTCTATCGTGCTACAAGATGTATTCAGTTAGGATCAGGAGCCTAAGTTTATGTATCGGGCCTCCTTTATCTCTTTTGATAAGGATATAATTAAAAGCATAAATTCTGTGATATTCAATTTCGTGTGGAGAGGCAAAGACAAAGTCAAAAGACTAGCCTTAATTAGTGAATACGAAGACGGTGGCCTCAAAATGCCTCACCCTGAATCTTTAATTAAAACTCAAAGAATTGTGTGTCTGGCAAGGTATTTAGATGATAATAGTAGTCCGTGGAAAGTTTTCTTGTCTCATTATCTTAAGAATGTAGGAACCAGTTTTCTGCTTCAGTGCAATTTCAATCCATCGCGCCTACCCTGTAAACTACCTTCTTTTTATAAAGAATGTCTTGAAGTTTTGTCTGACTTTAATGGCAATCACGATATAATAGCTACAAAACAGGACGTTTTAAAAGTGACTATCTGGAACAACCAGAACCTCTTGATTAACAAGAAATCAATATACAACAAGAGAATAAAAGAAGCAGGTTTTGTGAAACTTGGAGATATTCTCTCAAATGACTCGAAATTAAAAAGGTGGGACGCTTTTAGAGAGAAAAATCTCTCCTTGTCAGATTACTTACTCCTACAAGGCATTTTTTCCGCCATTCCGCCTAACTGGAAACAGCTCCTTAACTTTGGAGAGAATAATAACAACCGAACTGACAAAACTGTTTCAGACGATGTTCAAGATATAACTAGAATGACTTCAAAATCAATCTATTCCACCCTGGTCAAACGCATCCAGATCTCTCCGACTGCCCAATCTAAGTTTAATTCCGTATACAATATTTCGGGTAATATAGACTGGAAAAATATTTATCTATTACCGGGTCGAGTCACTCTTGACACCAGAACGAGAGCCTTTCAATACAAAATCTTAAATCGTATTCTCTACACCAATAAAATCCTATATAAAATGAATTTGGTTCCTTCTCCGATGTGTACCTTTTGTGGAGATCACGAAGAAACTCTTGAGCATCTTCTAATCAGCTGTACTTACACTAAAAACTTTTGGCTTTCGGTTATTTCTTGGTTAAATACTTACAATATGAAAATTGATAAGCTTGATGAGGTAACAATCCTCTTTGGTATTTCCGATAATATCCCTGGGAATTGTTTGTTAAATCACATAATCATTCTTGGAAAATATACCATTTATTCATGTCGTTGTAAAAATATCAAGCTGTCTGTATCCTTACTGAAGGCTAAAACATCTGAAACTCGGAAATTTGAATTTTTGATTGCAAAAAAGAATAAAAAAGAATCTATTCATTATAAAAAATGGGAAAACATGTTATTGTTACTCAATAGATGAGTATCGGGTATTAACAGTTATAGACGCAGTTGTATATACAGTCGTTCTACCAAAAAGGAATTTGATGTAGAAGTATTTGTACAAATTAGGTTTATATTATTATATAACCACAACATAAATTAAATCTAGCCGACTGTGAATGTAATGTAACGCAGTATTTCGTAATTAGTGTTAGTGAGTAGCGTAAGCGTTAGTGTAATTAACTTTGTATTTGTTTGTATTATTCTGGTATTTGTGCTTTAAGTGAAAATAAAAAAAATAAATAAATTTAAAAAAAAAAAAAAAAGTTAGGATCAGGACGCACCGTACTGACAATATTTGTTTGGCCCTACCAGAAATCTCGACAAAATTCGTCTCTGCCAAATTTCAATTTGTCAAGCGTGGGCGCACTGAGACAGCAAAATATTTGTTAACCACACGTGTTAATCATATGAGACAAGAGCCTCCATCGCAACGTTCGAAGAATTTTCGGATCTACCAAACATAGCAGGCGCCATCGATAGGACACATAAAAGTAAAGGGTCCAAAAGAGTGCGCTGTCGACTACTTTAGCCGATATAAATTGAAAAGTACTTGGCCCTGGAGTTGCAGCTGAAACGTAAACTTGGGAACCGTAATAGTTGTATCCTGAGTAAAGATTGTTATGCAGCATTCAGAGGTATAAATCTTCACCGTTTGATTACCGCGCTTCGGATTGAAATACTCCGACTGAAAATAGAGATCAAATTTTCCGGATTGACATTTTTCTTCAAATCATGGCGTGTAAATTGACAAATCTGTCAGATTTCACGCGTGACAAAAATTTGTCCTTCTCCGAGGCAGGACGACGGCGTCTTTGAAGTTTAGTAAACCTTGACAAAATTTGGTAGATCTAAAAATCACCGGGCGCACTTGTCTCAGGGAACTGGTGACAAATTTTTTCGCAAAATAAACAAAAATTTGCCAAGTGCGTCCGGGCCCTAAGTTCACGGACAAAATATGGAAACTTCAGCTGAAATATTTTTCATACCAGCGTGATCAGAGGACCCTTCTCTACAACCTTAATTTGCATATTAAAAATTCACTACTTTGTACGAAAGAATTCTCAAAATGCAGGCGTTAATCGGGCTGTAAAAGCATATCAGTACATAGTTTATACACCAATGAGGTCACGGATTGCCTCAAACCCGCGGGTATATCTCTAGCTTCCATCCACCAACGCAAATCCAGATAGAATTCCGTGAGCTACATTGTTGCGGTCGCTGCGCGCTGGACAAAATCTTTGAAATTTACACTTTCGATCGCAGTCCACAGGAGTGGTCTGGCCAAAAATATTTTTTACTTGTGGCGACACAAAAAAAGAGAATTGGAGAACAAATAAACTATTTTTGAAACGTGTATTAAACCCTTTTCATGGGCAAAGAATTAAAAGAAAACTTTTTTCCGACGGGAAGTCGAGAGGACCGCTCTTGGCGAGAGCGGCACTTAAGGTTTAGAACGGTTGGATAATATTGTGTAATTACAAAGGGTAAGATTTGATTGTTCGTTTCTCCCTGCTAGAGGAGGGCCCGTTTACGTTGTTCAAATTTCACTTGTGAGAGCGGGTTGTCAACTATGTTCTTCGGGTAGTCTCTCTTAGCCAGATATATATTGAACTGCCCAATGTTCTCTTCAACTTTCCTTTAGAAGAATTAGTCCAAGGGAGTCGAAACACTTCGCCTTTAACGAAGCCTTGCAGTGCTCCTGGTGGGTGACACATATTGTAGAATTAGTACAGGAATGTCTCTGTTGGTTTGAAATGGGTTCTCATGTTGAAACTGACTCCCTGTTGAATCTTTCACCCTTATAGATAGTGTTTTCTAAGAAAGTAGCTTTTGAAACAGATAGCAGACAGAGCCTTTTTCAGTCCTGCTCCTGTCCCCTGTAAATTTGGAGATTCAAAACGCATTTCTTAGGCATTTCCACTGTTTTTAAACAATCTGCCCAAGATTAACACTGTTATATGGTCTCAGTTTAATGAAGTTTTGACTTACTCGTTTATCTTTTTTGTTTGAGAGCTTTACCATTTCAGTCCATTTTCATGTCACATTTGTTTCTGACATCCGTTTTCAGTGACGACGGTCTTAAAAGTTCTAATTTGCAGTTCTGAATCGTCCCGTGTTTTGATAAAGCTGGATAGTGACTAAATACGCGTTTCCAGCAACCAGTCCGGCGTTTGTTGGGATCATGCAATTAAAATACGGAAATGGGATATGACGGACTTGACCAAACGTCCCAGGCATATTTCTGATATTCTTATTTATCAATTGGCGAACCTAAGTACATCTAAACGAAGTCTTCCATCTGCCGAGGTGGCTGAAGTGATCTCCTTCAGCTCCAAATGGCTGTTGACCTGTCAAGTCTGTCTCCTCTTCCGAGTAATTTCGTGATTTTATCTAAAAGACCTTTCCGGGATTTTTTTTTTTTTTTTTTTTTCAACTTTTGACTTTGATCAGGAAGCGAAAATCTATCGACATTGCCAGAAAGAGCGCCTAAAAGTTAGTAAAAATAATTAATGGCCAGGTTTGAGAGAAAGTTTTACAGACGGGTGATGTGTGTGTGCTGGGGGACACAAATTTTCCCCCCCTCCACCCCACCCCGGAAAAAATTTTCCGAATTTGCGAAGCTATAACTTTGTGATTTCGAAAGATATAACTCCAAAACTTAGCCATTTCTATTAATTTTAAGGTGCTCCTTCCAGCAGTGTAGAGAGATTTTCGTTACATGACCAATATCAAAAGTTAAAATAACCATGGAAAGGTCTATTTCACCAGATTCCATATCACGTTCAAATTAGGAGTCTGAAAGAATCTTGCAGAATGTTTCCTCAATGAGTTGAAACCGGCTATCAGTCTTCCACGTACAGACCTTTTACTGCCGCACCGAAAAATACTAACTAAAATGGTCTTTAAACGACATAGAGTTGAGATACTTTTCTAACCAAGTCGCGCACTCAGACTTGCTTATAATACGCGAAACATGTGCAATCATGCCGCTCGACGTAACCACTGTAAAAGGCTTTACATTTTCACCGGAAGTAAGCCTGTTTTTCAGCCCAAGCGCGAATTTTGGTTTCCTCGATTGCTCAGAAGACGCTAAATGCACATCAACTAACATTTTGGGTTCTTGTTTTCGACAGTATTTTAACGTATTAATAAATGACAATAAATAGTGTTTTGCATTTCTCTCCCGCTTCCCGCCCTTTTAGAACTCCCGCTTCCCGCCCTTTCCTCTCCCGCCTCCCGTACCCTTCCCGCCCCCTATTCTCCCGGGCTCCCGCCCCCCCTGTCCCCCTTTCCCTTCCCACTATTTACGGGAAATTGACTATGATAAGAAAAGTTGATTGCACCTGTGTCTCCAAAGAGATCCGAAATGTTAACCTATCTTATTTGCCAAAGTGTGCACCGTTTAGTTTTATATAAAATAAGAACATGTTTCAAATGTTAGGCTAAAGGGGTTCTTGTACAGAGGGGGTCTAATTAGCAAACTTCAGCCTAACAGGTTCTTAACAAGTAGGTTCTTACTTGTGGGTTTTTACTGTAAACCTACTCAAGTGTCTGCAAAAATTACGAGCATCTTGTTAAATTTTCTTTTCAGTACCGTAAAATCAGTGGCCCATTTAACATGAAAGGTCTATTTGAAGCTTCAGAATCTTCCTCCCCTCCCTTTTCAAATTTCTAAACATTTTGTTTTCTGTGCTTCTTGGTATATCTTGCTCCGCATTGCAGACTACACTCAGCAGACTGCTCAGCAATATCTTGCAAAAGACGCTGAAAATATCTATTTGGGTGAGTATCACCGTACCATCTCCTCCACATAATTTCATGAAGGTATTCTATCAGAAAGTTAGGGTTTGTATTTCCCTTAATTTTTTTAACTTTTCTTTTGCTGTCGACCAATTGCTTTCCGCGTGTTGCGTGTGTACCTCAGTGACCGGATCGACGAAATGCAAGGAATGATTGACTGTTCTGTGATTCAAACCCAGTTGTCTCTGTATCTGGCGATATGCTGCCCACTGGTCGGTATGCAAAATTGAACCGGGTTGTACTTGGCGTTGCATAATACCCAAAAGAGTGGCTGCATTACGTCGCCTTACGAGCCGTAAGTATGGGCGGGCTGGCACGTATTGTGTATCGAACAAGACAAATACCCATTTCTCTCTTCTAGGGCGGCGTCTTCTATGAAACTGCGAAAGAAGTACAATCTCATATGATCGACAACGTTTTTGGTGATGCCCACTTAACGATACCAAACAAGTGAATAGTGCTCTTTTGCGGGAGCTATCAAATAATAGTGAACCGTTCTCTGTTCCAAAAAATAAACCACATGCAGTGTTATCCCTAACAGTCAACAGCCGTAGAATTTACTGGTTAATAGGCCATCTACCTGGCTGCCCGCTCTTTTTGTAAGACAATTTATTTTGGTCCTTAAAAACAAATTAGTTATCATAATCATCGATACATAACTGTTCTGTTGTAGTTAACTGACGTAAAAATGATCTGGTTTCTTTAGTTAAGTGAAATAGTAATACTACTAAAGTAAACAAGAGCTTCTGAACAGAGCGAATTTTTGTTATTGGGAATGAAAATTTGCCAGAGTTCCTCACCCTTGCAACGTGATTTTCTTAGTTTGGGATTTGAAAGTTAGGAGAATGTTTAAAGTTGATTTATACTTTTAATCTTACCTTCTTGACTTCTCTTGATTTAGCCGGGGTAAATTTGTCGATCGGACAATCACCTTTCACTTTTACTAATGGTAATGGAGCCGCGTTTTTATTCTTTTTGGCACCAAAGTTTAGCAACAGTTTGGGATATATTGATATGCGTTCAACCTATCAAATGAGCACTCTACAGTGGCAGCATTGGCTATTTACCAAAGTAATCAAACCTTTTTACTCACCTTTGACTTGTGGTTAAATTTTGACTCGTCAATTTGAATAATGAACCATGGTCCACCAGCCTTGAGATTGGGTGTAAGATTAGAGCCTGCCAGGCCACTTCTCTACATTTTCGAGCCATATCGACGCAGACGAGGGTTAGCGTGCGATAACCGTCCAACCACGTGACGTAAAGTAGCCAATTGTGTAACTCATAGGATTACGTGATAGTCACAATAAGCTGCACTGTATTTCACTCGAATTGCGATATTCGAAGTATATAACATAAACGGAAGTTATTGGACTGGAAAGAACTTAATTATATTCACAATTTCATTGATACTTTTTGTTACGCCTTATAGTGACAGGCTTGGATCTGGGAGGAATTCACGCCCGTTATGAAGGAGATAATGAAACAGAGAAAGTGTTCCCTTGCCAAGGCTATGGAGAAATATGGAGTGGCCAGAAATACGCTGAGGGGATTCATCGGGATTTGTGAGCTAAAACTCTTGGACAGAGATAAGTTTAACGCGGTTGTTTCCACGGAGAGGGTGCGTTGTGGAAAGCCGTCGGTCAAAGACATCGAGCTACGTTGCCGAGCTGCCCTGTCAGAGTACAGGGCGCAGTCCAAACGATTCAAGGAAGAAGGCAGACTTCTTCCTTTCTTTCCCACAGAAAGCTTTTACATTGGAAAATATCAAAGGAACTCTTTAGGCGTTTAATTGATAAAGAGAAGCTAAGGATCTAGGAACTGCCAATAACCCCCCCTCCCCTACCCAACCACCACCACCCCACATTTGAGAAAAAAAAGCTTTCATGAGCTATCAATTCACGAATCACAACTAAAATTGAACTCTTCACGAATCACGAGCTTTTCCCCCTCAAATCAGGCGTCTCGATTAACTCTGTACCACCCTGTTCAAAGTAACTTTTGCTCTTACAGGAAATCAACGAAATAGCTCACTCGACCTAGCACTAGCTAGCTGACGGCGTATTAGACAAGATAGCTGCCGTTTGAGGAGGGATACTGTTGAGACTGAAATGATTTGCTACACCGATATATCATCTACAGACGACCGACATGCTGCCGGCGGCCTACCATTAGGTAGCGATCGATATGTCGACCAACTAATCACCGCTAGTATCGATCGACACTCGATGGAGTGTCTGCGAAAAGTAGAATTCTATTCACCGACTATTAACCGACTGTCGACTAACATGTCGACCGAATGTCGATCGACAGGTCGATCGAGTGTCAACCACACTCGATCGATATGTCGGTCGAGTGTCGATCGCTGGTATCGATCGACACTCGACTGCGGGTGTCTTTAGTACACATGATCCGGTTTTCCTTCAAAATCAGTTTACTTGCTTTCTCTGGTGGGCGATTTGGAATGGGGGGTGAGGGCATATTTGTCTGTTAACTAGTATTGTCCATTGAAACGAGTATCACTTCTTACGGAAGCTTTGTTTTTTTTCTATGAAGTTGATGAAGTGTTTTGTACCTTTGAGATATGACTTCTGTTGTTGTGCAATCGGCTGAACAATTTTATCGATGCAATAGGAAAGCTTTTCCGCTGGTCCTTCCGCAGGTGGAGTTTTTGTCTCACTTATAAAGACCGGAAACACATCGAGGAAAACCTTTTTTTAAGCCGGCTAAATATTCGTTAAGCACGTCTTTGCCTTCCTCAGTAACGATAGTGCATTATCAATACTGTAAAGGCTATAATTTGTCTATCAGTTGGTGGTAAACTAGAGAATTTTTAGTTTAACCCGGCAAGATCGGTATGAAAATTTTCATTGCGACAGGATTGCGGGATGGGAAAGTAATCTTTGGTCCCTCTTGTAAGTACCGTATTGTTCATAGTACTTTTTTTTTTCATGACCTGCTACTTACAGAGTAAATTTTAGTTTAACGTTTTAAAGTTAACGATTTAAAACGCCGAAACAGTCTTTGCGTTATTAAGTACTTCGTCAGTGTCAACACAAACAACGATGGTTTGAAGCTCTACTCTACAGTTCCTTTAGTCATAACAAACAGCACATCTTCAAACATGACATCAGAGTGTTATTAACATTATTCCGTCCTTGTTCCTTTTTTAATGAGATGTACGAGTTTGTTTTCATCCAGGTAATCTCTCAAGTCCTGCAGAAGGTCAGTGAAGGGACTTCCATGTTATCTTCTTCCAGGTACGGACGGACCCACCAATAGCAAAAAAACATTTTAAGGTGTATGATTAAACAAAAATGAATCAATGAATGAATGAATAAGCGTTGAGAAATATCTTTCATAGAAGCTATACAAGCCATTTTTACTCTTGCCTTTAAAACTCCGGGTTTTGCCTCGCGGGGCATTCTTCATGATTATCAGATGTTTTGTACGTCTTTCTTGTACTCTGGATAACTGTTATCGACCGGCGAGATTGGTATTACCGTCAATTTCAAGGGCTGTAAGATTAGCAAAAATGTCAACGCCAAACTCTTTGGTCAGACACTGCTACGAACTTCGATAAAGAAGCTTGTCAACTCTTGAGAGAAGGCAATTTTCTGAACGCGTGCGAAAAGGCGCAATGTCTAAATGCTCTCAATACATTTTTCGTCATGAGGATGAGGCTAACTTCAACCTAGAATATAAATGGACAAAGCTTCCCAACTTACTTAGTCCTTCCCAAATTTTATGCATTTTGTCAAAAAAATCCATGTCACACAATCAGTACCATTTTATCACAAATTTTGTTAAGCGAAGTCTGCAAATCAACGTTGCGACAAAGAAAAAATTCGATTTCATTGGAGAATAACAAGCTGCGAGTTAGTTGTCTCTTACAGTAACTACACCACTCGCACTAACTAAGCTTTAACGGGATAATAATCAAATTAATCATGTCTTTGGTTTGATGTGCAATATTCAGTAAAGTACTACAATGTTACAATCACTGCAAATAATACAACTTGCTTCCCTCTTTAACTTTCTCACTAGAGTCGGATGTACAGTGTCCCATTCTCGTTCTCTCCCAGCATTCCTCTCTCAATAAGATCCTCTACCATTTCATATTCAGTCAGGCGGTCTCCCAATGCCTGAGAGAGGTCATTGTTTTGGCTCGCTGACGGTGTATGAGCTGGGAGTCTAATTGGTGCTGGTGGTAGTGGTGGTTCGTTATCCTCATCCCCTCCCAATATACCACCAAGTGCGTAGTTGTACGCCCGCTGAGAAAGTCGAGCCAGTAGATCTGAAATCTTGGGTGGAGCTGAGGCCATCACATGAGCCGAACCCCTAATAATTCTTGCCAGGTTTTGAAAGAAATCAAATTCTTCTCGTCGGGCAATGTGGGTAATCACGATGTCAAACTGACCGTCCTGACGTCGCTGAGCAATAAGCCAAAACCCAGAAAAGGGAAAGTAAATTACATTCCAGTTAGAGCGGTTAATGAATCCGAGTAAGGTACAATAATCTTGGCGCCTATTACCAAGAAAGGAAATTAAGCAAGTAAAATGATACAAAAACAACGAACAGAACAACATGACAGAAAAAGTGTGAAATAATTGGAGTAAAGATGGTTAGAAATTTCAATATAGCCCAGACCAATAATTATCTCATCGTGTCCAAGAATGTGTAAAAGACATTTATTACCCAATTATGTAACGGATGTTGATTAGAAGGGTGATAAGGTTTAGATTTTCTCTTCATTACGAGAAGGAGCATTTATAGGTATAGACGACATAATTCACGGTCGCAGAGCATTGTGAGAGCCTCTGGATTGTCAACATGCAGTGACAAGTCAAAGTTCCTACTTCCTCTCATTCTTAAATTCTGTCTGCCATAAATTTGACTTGACGCCGGTTACGTTAATGCACCTTCATTACTGCTCTTCTTCAGTGTTTTAGGTGATGATGTTGCATTTACTTAGCGCATCATCCAAGCTGCTATGCCCTTATGCGCTTTACAAGATAAGCTTGGCGGGCGACCCTTGACCAGATTGCTTTGAGAAGTTCCCAAACTCTTTAAAGGAAATTTCGTAGATGCCCACTTTTTTCTTTCTTTTAATCAAAGCCAGACAAGAACACCGGGAGCCACGCTCCCTACTTGTTACACAAATTGTGCCGTGTCTTCTCATTTGCGGTTTTGACTTCGTGCTTCTGGAACATTCGTATGCATTGTTATTAGTTTGTGTGTGGGTGTAGGTGTGTGCGTGAATGTATGCGTGCGTGTGCTTGTGCGCGTGTTTGCGTGCGCGTGTGAGTGCGTGTATGTATGTGTATGTTTTTGCGGTTGGTGTAAGTAATAATAATTCTTGGTAGTTGCAGAAAAACGTTTGTTAATCCTTGAGCCGTAGTTTTGTTAATGTATTGTTCATTCCCTTTTTTCTTTTCAAGATAGTTTTCGAACCTCCAACCACAAAATCTTTGCATTGATAAAGTCAAAACTTACTTGTCAGGTTTAACCCATAAAGAGAAAGCATAATGGCGTAAAACTATGTATACCTGTAAAAATAGATGTCAAGTCCAACACTGCTCTTCCCTTTGAGTGCCTGGACATCTCCTAACCCCAAATCCTTCAAAGTATTCATTCGCTTTCTCACATGTTCCCGCAACCCTTCCCAACTGCTATCAACGAGATCTGGGATGGAATCAAGTGCTTCAAATTTCACACCGTTAAACCGATCCACGGAGAATTCGCTTGCCATCGCCTTCCACCAGCCACGTTCGACAACGTCGTTAAGCTCCTTTCGAACATCTGGAGGAAATCGTTTTAGGATAACTTTCGTTGTATTTATGTCTTCCAGAGCCATATAGCTGTTTCGAGGCCGTGAAACAGCTCGCGAGAAGATTTGGCAACCTTTCAAATAAATCTTTAAGCTGTAATGTGTCGGTGAGCACACTCAGTGAACACATAAATATTTTAAATGGAAATCACGAATATCACGGTGGGTTGCTTCATGGGAATTTTCATATTCTTTTGGTCACTTTTTTTACGTTGACGGCAAAGACTGCGAGGAGACTGAGTGGAGTCAAGAAAAAAGCACCCTAACAATGGCTATCCTGTTGAAATAAGAAATCATTTCGAAAGCCAGAAAATGATGTCCCAAAACTGGGAAACTGAAAAACGTGGTAGACTTTTCATAACTTCAGCAAAGAAAAAATCGCTATGTTCCTACTTGCATCGCTGAAGGCAATCAAATTTCGTCATTAATTGAGCTTCTATTAGAAAATAGAACTCAAGCTGTTTGTTATCATATTTGTTTAAAGCCGAACTAGTTCAAGGCGCTTGTCTCTCTGGAATGTTACGGAACTTTTCACAGAGCAATAAAGCTTCCCTTTTCCTATTTCTATTGTGCTGTATTATAATCATACATTCCTCAGTGTATGGCAAAGTTCTCCTCAGTGACTCATCACTTTGATCGTTATCAATAATTCAAAGAGAGAAAGTCATCATTATTATTTAGTCATTTTGAAGCAAACTAATTAGATTCTGTGATTGGATCTGTATTTTGACTAGGAAATAGTAACAATCACGAATACCACGGTAGGGTTACTTCACGAGAATTTTCATATTCTTTTGGTCACTTTTTATGTTGACGGCAAAGACTGCGCGGAGACTGGGAGAGGTCAAGAAAAAACCACCCTAACAACGACTATCCCGTTGCAATAGGAAACTATTTCGAAAGCGGGAAATGATGTCCCAAAACTGAAAAATGTGGTAGACTTTCTAAAACTTCAGCAATGAAAAATCGTTATATTCCTACCCCCTGATGCATCGCCGAAGGCAATCAAATTTCTTCATTGATTAAACTTCTATTAGAAAATAGAACTCAAGCTGTTTGTTATCATATTTGTTTTAAAGCCGAACTAGTTCAAGGCACTTGTTTCTCTGGAATGTTACGGAACTTTTCACAGAGCAATAAAGCTTCCCTTTCCTATTTCTATTGTGCTGTATTATAATCATACATTCCTCAGTGTATGGCAAAGTTCTCCTCAGTGACTCATCACTTTGATCGTTATCAATAATTCAAAGAGAGAAAGTCATCATTATTATTTAGTCATTTTGAAGCAAACTAATTAGATTCTGTGATTGGATTTGTATTTTGACAAAGAAATAGTAACAATTCTCTCTAAGTTTGAGTAGGTGTCCTACGTGCAACGTTTGATGTTCTAGTTTAGAGATGTTGGACCTGACCACACGTCAGCGATAGTTTTAGCCTCGGCTCGTTACTCTTAGGCTTCATAATCAAGTCTAATGAATCCTTGTAACAGTTTACAGTCTATTTGTTTTGGCGTTTCTATTGGCTTTCACAGGTACATTTGCTGACTACTTGACACAATCTCAGCTCGCTCCTTTTCATCACTGGCCGCTATTTAGAGAAGTTGGTTTGACGCCCTGCGGTGAGGGACACTTTGTTGTTTCTACTGTGATCAATCAGTAATATTTGGTTAACCCGTCAGATGTTTTTAATTAGAAGCATGGGCGGCCTAAACCTTACCATAACATGGTATGGGTGTTTGGGCTTCACTGTCAGTTTTCGCCAAAAGCCACTTGTCATGATTTATCGAGAGGAAATTAAACCGGACAGCCATGTCTTTTCTGTTAGTCCTTCCGCACGTGGAGTTTTTGTCTCTCTTCTAAAGACCGTAGACACATCGAAGAAAAACCTTTTTTTAAGCCGGCTAAATATGCGTTAAGCAAGTCTCTTCTTTCTTCAGTAACGAGAGTACATTATCAAAATTGTAAAGGCTCTAATCTGTCCATCAGTTGCTGGTGAAATATGGAAACTTGGGTTTAACCCGGCGGGATGAAATGACGAAAATGTTCATTGCGACGGGATGGCAGGATGAATGAAAAATAGCATATTCGGGATGCGGGATGCGGGATTGGAAAAGTCATCTTTGGTCCCTCTTTTATGTACGCATTGTTCCTAGTGCTTTGTTATCCATGACCTGCTATTTGCAGAGTAAATTTCAGTTTAATGTCTGAAGGTTAAATATTTAACAGAGCTTTAAAAAACGCCGAAACAGTCTTTGCGTTATTAAGTAATTCGTCAATGTCAACACAAACAACGATGGTTTGAAGCTCTACTCTACAGTTCCTTTAGTCATAACAAACAGCACATCTTCAAACATGACATCAGAGTGTTATTAATATTATTCCGTCCTTGTTCGTTTTTCAATGAGATGTACGAGTTTGTTTTCATTAAAGCAATCTCCCAAGTCCTGCAGAAGGTCAGTGTAAGGACCTCCCAGTTCGTGAAGTCTGGCGTTCTTTCCACTATCTTCAATGTTATCTTCTTCCAGGTGCGGACGGACCCACCAATAGAAAAAACCCTTTCAAAGGTGTATGATTAAACAAAAATGAATCAATGAATGAATGAATAAGCGTGGAGAAATATCTTTTATAGAAGCTACACAAGCCATTTTTACTCTTGCCTTTAAAACTCCAGGTTTTGCCTCGTGAAGCATTCTTCATGATTATCAGATGTTTTGTACGTCTCTCTTGTACTCTAGATAACTGCTATCGACCGGCGAGATTGGTATTACCGTCAATTTCAAGGGCTGTAAGATGGTAAAAACGTCAGCGCCAAACTCTTTGGTCAGACACTGCCACGAACTTCGATAAAGAAGCTTGTCAAATCTTGAGAGAAGGTATTTTTCTAGACGCGTGCGGAAAGGCGCAATGTCTAAATGCTGTCAATAAATTTTTGATCATACCATAAGGAGGAGGTTAACATCAGCCTAAGTGATAAGTGGATAAAGCTTTCAGGCTCACTCAGTCCTCCCCATATTTTGAGCAGTTTGTCAATAAAAATCCATGTCACACAATCAGTACCATTTTAAGTCAAGTGTTATCGAGAGAAGTCTGCAAATCTACGTTGTGACAAAGAAAATTCGATTGCATTGGAGGCTACAAACGAGGCGATGAAAGCTTTTGCTGCTTTACCGACACTCTGATGATGACAACAAATAGTTGCGAGTAAGTTTTCTCGTACAGTAGCTACACCACTCACACTAACTAAGCTTTAATTGCATAATTAATGAAATTTATCATATCTTTGGTTTGGTGTGCAATATTGAGTAAAGTAATACAATGTTACAATCACTGCAAATAATACAACTTGCTTCCCTCCTTAACTTTCTCATTAGAGTCGGATGTACAGTGTCCCATCTTCGTTTTCTGCCAGCATTCCTCTCTCAATGAGATCCTCTACCATTTCATAATCAGTCAGGTGGTCTCCCAGTTCCTGAGAGAGGTCAGTGTATGGGTTTGCTTGCGGTTCATTGGCTAGGGGTCTAGTTGGTGCTGGAAGTGATGGTTCTTCATTCTCATCCCCTCCCAATCTACCACAAAGTACGTGCCTGTACGCCCGCTGGGAAAGTCGAGCCAGTAGAGCTGAAATTACGGGTGGAGCTGAGGTCATCGCATAAGCCGAGCCCTTTATAACTTTGGGCAGGCAAAGCAAGAAGTCAAATTCTTCTTTTCGGGCAATCTGGGCAAACACGATATTGTACAGACCGTTCGAGCATCGTTGACAAAAAAGCCAAAACCTAGAAAAGGGAGAGTAAAATTACATTCCAGTTAGAGCGGTTAATGAATCAGAGTAAGGTACAATAATCTTGGCGCCTAAATCAAGAAAGGAAAGTAAGCAAGTAAAATGATACAAGAACAACGAACAGAAAAACATGACGGAAATAGTGTGGGAAATAATTGGAATGGAAATGGTTAGAAATTTCAGTATAGCCCATACTAATATTTATCTCATCGTGTCCAAGAATGTGCAAAAGACATTTATTACTCAATTCTGTAACGGATGTTGATTAGTAGGGTGATAAGGTTTAGAAATGCTTATCATATTGGATTAATAACTATTTAGACAGACTAAAAAATCCTATATCTGAGCGACTGAATTTTGCGATTTCAAAATGGATGTAATTAAGTGGAAATTGAACTGAGTGAAGTGCAATTTTGGTCTGAAATAATACTTGTGTCTTTACATCAAACTCATGCTGCGTACTCGTTTGATTTAGAAATCACGCATATGATTTCAGACCAAATAGCATTCCACTCGGTTCATTTGCCATTAATGATAAATTCTAGGGTAAGGTAAACTGCTATGCCCTAATGTGCTTTACAACGTAAACTTTGCGGGCGACCCTGACCAGATTGCAATGATAAGTTTACAAACTCTTTAAAGGAAATTTTGCAGATGCCTGCATTTTTTTTAATCAAGGCCAGATAAGAACACCGGAACCTACGCTCTCTACTTGTTACACAAATTGTGCCATGTCTTCTTATTTGCGTTTATTTGATTGTGCTTCTAGAACATTCGTATGCATTGTTATTAGTTTGTGAGTGGATGTATGTGTTTGAGGGGGTGTGTGTGCGTGCGAGTGGATGCGTGCGTACGTGTGTGTGTGTGTGTGTGTGTTTGTTTTTTCGGTAAGAGCCGTAGTTTTGTTATTGTATTGTTCATTCCCTTTTCTTTTCAAGATAGTTTTCGAACCTCCAACCACAAAATCTTTGCATTGATGAAGTCAAAACTTACTTGTCAGGTTTAACCCATAAAGAGAAAGCATAATGACGTAAAACTATGTATACCTGTAAAAATAGCTGTGAAATCCAACTTTGCTCTTTCCTTTGAATGACTGGCTATCTCCACTTTTCATCCTCTTCAAAATTTCTATTCGCATTTTCACATCTTCCCGAAACGCTTCATAATTGCTGTCAACGAGATTTGGGATGAAATCAAGTGCTTCAGTTTCGATTCCGGTAAAAAAATCCACGCTGAATTCTTTTGTCAGCGCCCGCCATGAGCTACAATCTATAATCTTCTTAAGCTCCTCTCGAACATCTCGAGGAAATCGTTTTGGGCCAAATTGTAATGTATTTTCCTCCGCCAGAGCCATATGGCTGTTTCCAAGCCTTGAAACAGCTCGCAAGAAGATTTGGCAACCTTTTAACTAAATCTTTAAGCTGTAATGTGTCGGTGAGCTCACCCAGTGAGCACATAAATATTTCAATTGTGCGATTTACCACGGTAGGGTTACTTCATGAGAATTTTCATATCCTTTTGGTCACTCTAATTATGTTGACGGCAAAGACTGCGCGGAGACTGGGTGGGTTTAAGAAATAAACTTCCCTAACAATGGCTATCCCGTTGAAATAAGAAATCATTACGAAAACCAAAAAATGATGTCCCAAAACTGGGAAACTGAGAGATGTGGTAGACTTTCCAAAACTTCAACTATGAAAAATCGTTATATTCCTACCCCCTGTTGCGTCGCTGAAGGCAATCAAATTTTGTCATTGATTGAGCTTCTATTAGAAAATAAAACTCATGCTGTTCGTTATTACAAAAGTTAAAAAGCCGAATTAGTTCAAGGTGCTTGTTTCTCTAGAATGTTATTGAACTTTCCACATGGTTAGAGTGTCTAAGGAAGCCTAACAAAAACATCTTCCAGATAAATTTGTTGGGTTCTAACAACTATCCTTTTTAAAGCGGCAAAGCTTCCCTTTCCTGTTTCTATTGTGTTGTATTATAATCATACATTCCTCAGCGTATGGCAAAGTTCTCCTCAGTGACTCATCACTTTGATCGTTATCAATAATTCAAAGAGAGAAGGTCGTCATTACTATTTAGTCATTTTGAAGCAAACTAATTAGATTCTGTGATTGGATCTGTATTTTGACTAAGAAATAGCAACAATTCTCTCTAAGTTTGAGTAGGTGTCCTACGTGCAACGTTTGATGCTCTAGTTTAGAGATGTTGGACCTGACCACACGTCAGCGATAGTTTTAGCTCGTTACTCTTAGGCTACATAATCAAGTCTAATGAATCCTTGTAACAGTTTACAGACTATTTGTTTTGGCGTTTCTATTGGCTTTCACAGGTACATTTTGCTGACTGCTTGACACAATCTCAGCTCGCTCCTTTTCATCACTGGCCGCTATTTAGAGAAGTTGGTTTGACGCCTTGCGGTGAAGGACACTTTGTTGCTTATACTGTGATCGATCAGTAATATTTGGTTAACCCGTCAGATGTTTTTAATTAGAAGCGTGGGCGGCCTAAACCTCAACATAACATGGAATGGGTGTTTGGGTTTCACGGCGGGATGCGGGATTGGAAAAATCATCTTTGGACCCTCTTTAATGTACCGCATTGTTCCTATTGCTTTTTTATATGTGATCTGCTATTTGCAGAGTACACTTCAGTTTAATGCTTTAAGGTTAACGATTTAACAAAGCTTTAAAAAACGCCGAAACAATCTTTGCGTCATTAAGTACTTCGTCAATGTCAACATACACAACGATGTTTTTAAACTCTAATGTGTCCGTGAGTTTACCCAGTGAGCACATAAATGTTTTAAATGGAAATCACGAATACCACGGTAGGGTTACTTCATGATAATTTTCATATTCTTTTGGTCACTTTTTTATGTTGACGGCAAAGACTGCGCGGAGACTGGGTGAGGTCAAGAAATAACCACCCCAACAACGACTATCCCGTTGAAATAAGAAATTATTTCGAAAGCTGGAAATGATTTCCCAAAGCTGGGAAACTGATAGATGTAGTAGACTTTCTATAACTTCAGCAACGAAAAATCGTGATATTCCTACCCCCTGATGCATCGCTGAAGGCAATCAAATTTCTTCATTGATTAAACTTCTATTAGAAAATAGAACTCAAGCTGTTTGTTATCATATTTGTTTTAAAGCCGAACTAGTTCAAGGCACTTGTTTCTCTGGAATGTTACGGAACTTTTCACAGAGCAATAAAGCTTCCCTTTTCCTATTTCTATTGTGCTTTATTATAATCATACATTCCTCAGTGTATGGCAAAGTTCTCCTCAGTGACTCATCACTTTGATCGTTATCAATAATTCAAAGAGAGAAAGTCATCATTATTATTTAGTCATTTTGAAGCAAACTAATTAGATTCTGTGATTGGATCTGTATTTTGACTAAGAAATAGCAACAATTCTCTCTAAGTTTGAGTAGGTGTCCTACGTGCAACGTTTGATGTTCTAGTTTAGAGATGTTGGACCTGACCACACGTCAGCGATAGTTTTAGCTCGTTACTCTTAGGCTACATAATCAAGTCTAATGAATCCTTGTAACAGTTTACAGACTATTTGTTTTGGCGTTTCTATTGGCTTTCACAGGTACATTTGCTGACTGCTTGACATAATCTCAGCTCGCTCCTTTTCATCACATGGCTAGAAATCGAGGTCAGTCAGCGGCTGATGTCGCGGACGCAACACGAGCTGCGTTTCACCTTACTGCGTCTGCGCATCCCACTAAAATCAAACATCAAAAGATGTCGGAAATTACCTTTTACAAAAGCGCTCGATAGATAAATCCCCAACTTCCATTTTAAAAATGAATCAAATGGAGGTGTATCAGACATTTTGCAGCGCTGATAACTTCTTTGTTATTTTCTTTCTGAGATATTGCTTGAGAAGCTGTTAAAATCTTGTCCAAGTAAGAAGCTTACTATTTTGTTTTTCAAGTCAAATTATTTTCGCGCCAATGCTGCAATCTATGTCAATCTTTGAGCCTTCAGTAGCTGCCCTTCAGCGGTATTGTCCATAACAGGCCAGGTTACTATGTTTTTACAAAATGGCGATCGAAGAGTTCTTTGATATGTTTTCAGATCTTATAATTTTAGTTTTTGAGTCAACGTCTCTACTGGGAACAAGACCCATAAGAAAAAAAAATTTTTTTGGACTTTTGGAAGTCGTTTGGCAGCGTGGATTCATACTTTTATGACTTCAAATAGCCTTCAATTAGAAGGTCGGCTTTCGAAGACATCGAACAGACGTAGGCAATTGATAAAACAACCCTTGTTGTGGCTGCAGGAGAAGCTTTAGCTGACCAACATAAGCCATTTTAAGACACTTAGGGCACCAAAAAGGTTTAAGGTTTCTTCGACTGGGGCAGATCGTAGCGAAATCGTAAGAGTTTGAGAACGGAGGTGAGTAATCTAGACACTCTTCTAATACATTTCAGACGAGGGCATTTTTAGTACACGCTTCCAGAAAATTACTGTGTCTGATTTTCAAAATTTTCCCACAGAAAGCCTTATGCAGCCGCCATATTTAAACTCCGTAATTTGTCTTTTATGCGCATGCTTAGCCGCCATGATGTCTTCGATTTCTAGCCATGACTGGCCGCTAATTAGAGAAGTTAGTTTGACGCCTTGCGGTGAAAGACACTTTGTTGTCTTCAGTGATCGATCAGTAATATTTGGTTAACCCGTCAGATGTTTTTAATTAGAAGTATGGGCGGCCTAAACCTCACCATAACATGGTATGGGTGTTTGGGTTTCACTGTCAGTTTTCGCCAAAAGCCTTTTGTCATGATTTATCGAGAGGAAATTAAACCGGACAGCCTTGTCTTTTCTGTTAGTCCTTCCGCTCGTGGAGTTTTTGTCTCACTTCTAAAGACCGTAGACACATCGAGGAACAACCTTTTTTTTTAAGCCAGCTAAATATGCGTTAAGCAAGTCTTTTCCTTCTTCAGTAACAAGAGTACGTTATTAATATTGTGGGATTGGAAAAGTCATCTTTGGACCCTCTCTTATGTACCGCATTGTTCATATCGCTTTTTTTTCTCATGACCTGCTATTTGCAGAGTAAATTTTAGTTTAATGTTTTAAGGTTAAATATTTAACAGAGCTTTAAAAAACGCCGAAACGATCTTTGCATAATTAAGTACTTCGTCAATGTCAACACAAAAAACGATGGTTTAAAGCTCTACTCTACAGTTCCTTTAGTCATAACAAACAGCACATCTTCAAACATGACATCAGAGTGTTATTAACATTATTCCGTCCTTGTTCCTTTTTCAACGAGATGTACAAGTTTGTTTTCATCCAAGCAATCTCCCAAGTCCTGCAGAAGGTCAGTGTAAGGACCTTCTAGTTCGTGAAGTCTGGCGTTCTTTCCACTATCTTCAATGTTATCTTCTTCCAGGTGCGGACGGACCCACCAATAGAAAAAACCCTTTCAAAGGTGTATGATTAAACAAAAATGAATCAATGAATGAATGAATAAGCGTGGAGAAATATATTTTATAGAAGCTATACAAGCCATTTTTACTCTTGCCTTTAAAACTCCAGGTTTTGCCTCGCGAGGCATTCTTCATGATTATCAGATGTTTTGTATTTCTCTCTTGTACTCTGGATAATTGCTATCGACCGGCGAGATTGGTATTACCGTCAAGTCTAAGGGCTGTAGTAAGTTTAGTAAAAACGTCAACGCTAAACTCTTTGGTCAAACACTGCTACGAACTTCGATAAAGAAGCTTGTCAACTCTTGAGAGAAGGCATTTTTCTGAACGCGTGCGAAAAGGCGCAATGTCTAAATGCTGTCAATACATTTTTGATCTGGCATACCATAAGGAGGAGGTTAACATCAACCTTGGTGATAAGTGGACAAAGCTCTCCAGTTCTCTTAGACGTTCTCAAATTTTGTGCAGTTTGTCAATAACAATCCATGTCACACAATCAGTACCATTTTAACACAAGGTTTATTAAGAGAAGTCTGCAACTTTACATTGTGTCAAAGAAAATTCGGCTGCATTGGAAATATAAACGAGGCGATAAAAGCTTTAGCCGCTTTACTGAGGCGTTGAGGATTATTACAAACAGCTGCACGTTAGTTGTCTCATACAATAACTATACCACTCACACTAACTAAGCTTTAATTGCATAATTAATGAAATTTATCATCTCTTTGGTTTGGTGTGCAATATTGAGTAAAGTAATACAATGCAAATAGTAGAACTTGCTTCCCTCTTTAACTTTCTCACTAGAGTCGGATGTACAGTGTCCCATCTTCGTTTTCTGCCAGCATTCCTCTCTCAATGAGATCCTCTACCATTTCATAATCAGTCAGGCGGTCTCCCAGTTCCTAAGAGAGGTCGGTGTATGGGTTTGCTTGCGGTTCATTGGCTAGGGGTCTAGTTGGTGCTGGAAATGATGGTTCTTCATTCTCATCCCCTCCCAATATACCGTCAAGTACGTACTTGTGCGCCCGCTGGGAAAGTCGAGCCCCTAGACCTGAAACCATGGCTGGAACTGAGGCCATCGCATGAGCCGAACCCTTCATAACTTTCGTCAGGCTAAGAAAGAGATCAAAGTCTTCTTTTCGGGAAATGTGGGCAAACACGATGTCGAAGCCAAAACCTAGAAAAGGGAAAGTAAAATTACATTCCAATTATAGCGGTTGATGAATCTGAGTAAGGTACAATAATCTTGGCGCCTATTATACAAGAACAACGAACAGATTATTATGACGGAAATCGTGTGGGAAATAATTGGAGTGGAGATGGCTAGAAACTTCAGTAAAGCCCATACCAATGTTTATCTCATTGTGTTCAAGAATATGTAACAGACATTTATTACTCAATTGTGTAACGAATGTTGAGTAGTAGGGTAATAAAGTATAATAAATATATAATAAATATAATATAAATATATAATAAACCAAGACAATATATTTTGGATCCAACTGCTTTATATATATTTTTGTTTTTGTTACATCCATTTTGAAATCAATGGTGATTCTTTTAATCTGGTTGGCTCTCATTGGGAATTGCACCACTTTTGTTGTAAGTCTCATCTTTTTCCCAGCCAACGAGGAGGCCCAACTAAAATATTACCAATAATCAGACTTCAAGGCTTGTTTATAGAAACCAATCAAATTGTAGGAAAATGAAAAACAACTTTTGCAACTTTCTACAAACCAGCTCAATATTAGATCAATAAAATATTTAAAAAGACTAAAAAATCCTGTATCTGAATTTTGCGATTTCAAAATATATGTAGTTAAGTGGTAATTGAACTGAGTGGAGTGCAGTTTTGTATAGGTAATCACACGATTTTGAGTGCAATTTGGAATAAATGAGCACTTGTTAATTTTTTCAAAGACCACAAATTGCACTCGCCCTACGGGCTCGTGCAAGGTTGCTAGTATTTGAGAAAATAATGTGATTACATATTAATAATATACATGAAAAAATTAACGGGATAGCTTATTATAATTATGCATAAGCAAAGCGCGCGCATCATGTGCAAAAATAATTTATTCAAACCTTGCAAGTGACTTTGTGCGTTGGGTCAAAACAACCGGGTACGATCAAAACCATAATATACAATAATATTTTCACATCTTTAAGGAGCAATAAAGTTCAAAGTCCGGCTAAATAGTTCAAGGAACTGTTCAGTCTGTATCCGAATCACTTTTGATGAAATGGAATCGTCGTTTCGAGGTTTAACCATGTTTGTTTTTAATTTCCCTGTAAAATCGCTCAAGTAAAGTGTTGAGCTGGGTCGGCTCGTAATTTTCGATTTCTTGGCAATTCCCTTCTCTAAACACCACTTTTTCCACCCCGACAATCAAAAAGGAGTGCTTTTTACAGTGTTTTCGTTGTTAGAGCTGTTTTTTCAGCCGCTGTATTGTTGCCACGGCGGCGAAAGAAAACCTACTTAATACACCGGCCATTGTTTCGCTCGCAAATTTTTAGCGTATCCAAATGTTGCGACATCCAAGGTTCGCACTTGATTGGCTATCTGTGAGTTTCTTTGATTATTGACCAATCAGAATGTCTGGTTTGTTAATTCTTTGCACTGAATTAACCCTCTTCTTAACCAATAAGAACTGATTGATTTTTTCATGTATATTATAAGGTCTGAAATTAGACTTGCCCTTTCTTGTGTCTTTATATCAAACTCGTGCTGTGTATTCGTTTGATTTATAAATCACGCATATGATTTCAGACCAAACTGTATTCCACTCGGTTAAATTGCTGTTAACAATATATTCTTAGCTTAAAATAAAGCTAATGTCATTGATTTTTTCACATGATTGGCGTATCCGAGAAAGCCTAACAAAAACATCTTACAAATAAATCTGACGGGTTCTAACAACTGTCATTTTAGAGCATTAAGAGCATCCTATTTCTATTGTGCTGTATTATAATCATACATTCCTCAGTGTATGGCAAAGTTCTCCTCAGTGACTCATCACTTTGATCGTTATCTATAATTCAAAGAGAGAAGGTCATCATCATTATTAAGTCATTTTAGTTATATTAATATTTGGCCGTTAATCTCGATTTTCTTTACTACGAGAAGGAGCATTTATAGGTATCAGTGACATAATTCGCGGTCGCACACCATTGTGAGAGTCACTGGAGTCTAAGTGACTCATCCCTTTGATCGTTATCTAGAATTCAAAGAAAGAAAGTCATCATTATTATTTAGTCATTTTGAAGCGACATAGTTAGGTTCTGTGATTAGATCTGTGTTTTGACTCAGAAATAGTGACAATTTTCTTGAAGTTTGAGTAGGTGACCTACGTGCAACTTTTCGATGTCCCAGTTTAGAGATGTTGGACGTGACCACACGCCAGCGATAGTTTTAGCTCGTTACTCTGAGACTACACAGTCAAGTCTATTGTATCCCTGTAACAGTTTTTTAAGAGGTCCTCTCTTCATCGTTTGCATTGCATTTTGAAATCAGCATCAGAATTAATGCGGTTGTTAAATTGATCACGTCAACTAGTTTGTTTGACCAATTTCGATCTTCGATATTGCGCAAGGTAGCCGATGTAAATACATTGAATTTAGTTATTCGTGCATTCATACATTTCTTTATTTCTTCTTTTAGTTGAGTTTCACCCGGCGGGATCGCTATGAAAATGTTCATTGCGGCGGGATGGCGGGATGGAATGAAAAATAGCGTCGGGATGCGGAATGGGAAAAGTCGTCCTTGGTCCCTCTTTTATGTATCGCATTGTTCATATCGCTTTTTTATTTATGACCAGCTATTTGCAGAGTAAACTTTAGTTTAATGTTTTAAAGTTAACGATTTAAGAAGACCCGACCCGAAACAGTTTTTGCGTAATTAAGTACTTCGTCAATGTCAACAGACACAACGATGTTTTTGAAGCTCTCCTCTACGGTTCTTTTAGTCAAAAAAACCCTTTTCTAGGTGAAAGATGAAGCAAAAATGAATTGATGAATGATTTAGCGTTGAAAAATATCTTTTGAAGAAGCTATATAAGCCATCCTTTCTCTTGCCTATAAAACTCCGCGTTTTGCCTCGCGAGACATTCTTCATGATTATCAGATGTTTTGTACGTCTCTCTTTTACTCTGGATAACTGCGATCGACCGGTGAGATTGGTATTATCGTCAAGTCCATGTAAGGCCAGTAAAAACGTCAACGCCCAGCCCCTTGGTCAGACACTGCCACGAACTTCAATGAAGGAGCTTGTCAAATCTTGAAACAAAAGGGCATTTTTTCTGAACGCGTGTGAAAAGGCGCAATGTCGAAATGCTGTTTATGCATTTTTTTTTATCATATCATAAGGAGGAGGTTAACATCAACTTAGGTGATAAGTGGACAAAGCTTTCAAGCTTTCCTTGTGCTTATCAAATTTTGTATTCTTTCCCATTTTAACTTTCTCACTTGAGTTGGATATACAGTGTCCCATCCTCGTTCTCTGCCAACATTCCTCTCTCAATAAGATCCCCTACCATTTCATAATCAGTCAGGCGGTCTCCCAGTTTCTGAGTGAGGTCAGTATAAGGACTTGCTCGCGTTTCATTGGTTGGGAGACTAGTAGACAAGAAAGGTTGGTAAGCAGGTAAAAAGATACAAGAACAACGAACAGAAAAACATGACGGAAATAGCGTGGGAAATAATTGGAGTGGAGATGGTTAAAATTTTCAATATAACCCATACCAATATTTATCTCATCGTGTTCAAGAATGTGTTTCAAGAATGTTCAAGAAAGGACATTTGTTACTCAATTATCTAACGTCGGAATGTTGATGCGTAGTGCAACGGGGTTTAGAAATGCTTATCATAAACCGAGGCACAATATATTTTGGATCCAGCTGCTTTACATTGATTTTTGTTACATCCATTTTGAAATCAATGATGATCCTTCTAATCTGATTGGCTCTAATTACAAATCGCAACACTTTTTGCTCTAAATCGCATCTTTTTCCCTGCCAACGAGGAAGCCCCACTAAAATACAGCCAATAATCAGATTTTAAGGCTTGTTTGTAGAAACCAATCAAATTGTAGGAAAATGAAAAAACAACTTTTGCAACTTTCTACAAACCAGCCCACTATTGGATCAATAAAATATGTAGACAGACTAAAAAATCCTGTATCTGAGCAACTGAACTTTGTGAGTTCCAAATGGATGTAATAAAGTGGTAAATGAACTGACTGGAGTGCAAATTTTGTCTGAAATTATAGTTGTGTCTTTATATCAGACTCGTGCTGCGTACTCGTTTGATTTAGAAATCGCGCATATGATTTCAGACCAAACTGATAAATTCTCACCTTAAAAGAGCCTTTGTATTTGGTCATTAATCTCAATTTTTTCTTCACCACGAGAAGGAGCATTTATTGGTATCAATGACGTAATTCGCGGCCGCACAGCATTGTGAGAGTCACTGGATTGTCAACATGCAGTGACAAATCATAATCTCTGCTTATTCTCATCCTGACATTCTGTCCACTTTTAATTTGACTTTCGCCGGTTACGTTAATGCACAGTCATTACTGTTCTTGTCCAGTGCTTTAGGCGATTATGTTTCATTTTCATATTGCATCATCTAAACTGCTATGCTCTAATGCGCTTCACAACACTTTGCGGGGGACTTTGATCAGAATGCATTTAGAAGTTTACAAACTCTTTAAAGGAAATTTTGCAGATGCTCGCATTTCTTTTTAAATCAAGGCAAGACAAGAACACCGGGAGCTACGCTCCCTACTTGTTGCCAAAAAAAATTGTGCCGTGTCTTCTTATTTGCGTTTTTGTGTTTGTGCTTCTGGGACATTCGTATTCATTGTTATTAGTTTGGGTGTGTGTGTATGTGTGTGTTTTTTTCGGTAAGCGTAGGTAATTATTATTCTTGGTATTTTCAGCGGAATGTTAGTTTATCCTTGCGCTGTAGTTTGTTATTTTACTGCTCGTTCCTTTTCTTTTTTACATAGTTTTAGAACGTCCAACTACAAAATCGTTGCATTGATTGAGTCAAAACTTCCTTGTCAGCTGTAACTCATAGAGGGAATGCATTATGGCGTAAAACTATGTATACCGTAAAAGCTGTGAAATCAAATTTTGCTCTTCCCTTTGAATGACTGATTCGTTCCTGTTTTCATCTTCTTCAAAATTTCCATTCGCATCCTCACATCCTCCTGAAACTCTTCATAACTGCTATCACCGAGATTTGGGATGGAATTTAGTGCTTCAGCTTTCAAACCGGTGTAAAGATCCACGCTGAATTCTTTTGTCAGCGCCTGCCATGAGCCGCGATGTACAATCTTGTCAAGCTCCTCTCGAACATCTCGAGGAAATCGTTTTAGGCGAACTTTTAATGTATTTTCCTCCGCCATAGCCATATAGCTGTTTCGAAGCCTTGAAACAGCTCGCAAGGTGACTTGGCAACCTTATAACCAGATCTTTCAGCTATAATGTGTCGGTGAGCACACCCGGTGAGCACAAATGGAAATCACGGAAACCACGGTAGGGTCACTTCATGAGAATTTTCATATTCTTTTGGTCGCTTTTATTTTGTTGATGGCAAAGACTGTGCGGAGACAGGGCGGAGCCAAGAAAAAAAGCACCCTAACAACGACTATCCTGTTGAAATAAGAAATTGTTTCGAAAGCCAGTAATGATGTCCCAAAACTGGGAAAGTGACGGGAATACACTGAATTTAGTTATTCGTTCATTCATTCGTTTCTTTATTTCTTCTTTTAACGTTTATTCATTGATATTTATTTAGCAGTTGCCGCTGAGAAAAAGTTTATATCATATCTGCCGTTTATAACCTGTACCCCTTTTTGGACTTAAGGTTCTCCAGCCACACCCAAGCCCAATTTTCCTTCAGCACAGCGGTCAAATTAAAGAACCAAATTCCTTCGGTATTCAAAGCCACATGGGTGGCTGATTTTATAATTTGTGTACGGGAGAAAACTTCTAATAACTATCAATTTACAAATAATATCAAACATCTATTAATCCTGCTATCTGTGATATTATAGTACACATTACTTGTTCAGTCGCAAATCGGACAGACTAAATTTGAATGTGGAATACACACTCTGTTGAAAACAGTATCTTCCCTGCGGATCAGCGCTCATTGGTCACTAAAGAAAGGGAATTTGTCTCGTATCCAAAACTAAAAATCTACTGAATTTTGCATGTGATTTTAAAACTGACATGCATCAGTAATCCAGCCAGAATGGATAAGTGTAACAACTGAAGATTTACAAAATCTCGAGGATGACAATCTGAATAAATGTTTCTTGAATGCAAGTCATATGGTGAAAGTCGACATTCTTATCAGCTCAGAAGTGGAAAGGAAGAAGAAGGAAAACAAGATGCTCTTCACGGTAACTAAGCACTCAACAAACACCCTTTGAATGTGCTGGCCTATATATAGCTTAAAGATTTCATCAATCCTTCATGCTTCAAAAGTTTTTTACAACGTTGTTTCGCATCGTAAAACATTAAAAATCCATATGCATGAATATAAGTATAGTACTTACACTGTCTTATTGTCACGGTTGACTTAAAATATTGGCGTTCACAGGTACATTAGCTGACAGCTTGACACAATCTCAGCTCGCTCCTTCCGATATTTAGAGAAGTTGGTTTGACGCCTTGCGGTAAGGATACTTTGTTATTTATACTTTGATTTCCAAAGACTGTGATCGCTAATATTTGGTTAACCCGTTAGATGTTTTTAATTAGAAGCATGGGCGGCCTTAACCTCAACATAAAATGGTATGGGTGTTTCAGTTTAACGGTCAGTTCTCCGGCACCAAAGCCACTTACCAGAACCGCATAGCGCTGTATTTCTGAGCTTTTTAAAAGGAATTTTCCGTAGATTTAATTCGAAATCGAGACCTGCCTGAGTTACACGAAATCTTGAATCTAACCTAAGTAAGCTAAATTGGTAAGGCAAGTGGACCGTAAAAAAGTGCGTACCAAGAGATATGCATTAATCAGTAAACGAACGTGTAAGCAGCTTTAAATGAGTGCATCTTTTACGCCAGAATAAGGAAAGGAAACAAAAAAAGTACATTTTAAACAAACGGTTAGAAGATACCTTTATGCTGAAGCTATCTCATTATTAGGTTCTGATTTAATATTTGTGCATGAAGCATAAAATTCTTTGCTCTATCAACTGAAAACAGACGTCGTGTAGCGATGTGTGTTGCTTCTAAAAAAGCTTACAGGAGGTTTAGTAGGATAACAGACCTTAGCACACTAAGAAGAAACATCAGGGACAACGCAGTTATGGATTAGAAAACAACGGATCTAGTGCGTGCATATCACGTATCAATTGTTAATCGATGTTTGCGCCCTTTTGATTTGCATTGTAACGCATGTCGTTCAGTCCCGTTATCTTAATAGCAATTTGAACAAATATTAGCCCCCGAAGTCTGAGGACATCAACATATGTAGTTATCATTTGTTATTAAAATTTCTTTGACGGTATGCGATTTCTTATGTTACGGATACAAATGACCCCCAGCTATTGGCGAGCCCAATGTCTGATTGAGAAGAAAAAGTTTTTTTTCTCTTTTCGACGAGACAAACAAACTCATGGCGTCAACCTGGGACACGCTTGAGGAATCTTCTAATAACTGTCAATTTGCAAATTCTATTGAAATATTTCAGTTATCCATGACGCCAGCCAATGCTATTACTCTTAAAATATCACCCGTAGGGTATGATTTTCAAGACCTGTTTGCTGCGACGATGTTGTTATTTAACTTATCCGAAGCACGTACTTGATCATGTGGTAACCCATTGTCTCTCTTGTAATATACAGAAAATTGCAACCTTATCATCTGTGATATTACAAGAGTAATTATTTTTTCGGACTCGATTCAGTCAGACTGAATTGAAAAACGGGGCCACACGCCCTCTTTTTTTGTCTGCGTGCTTTGCTTTCATTTTCTTATCACTCGTTATGCGTCTGAAGGAAAAAGCACAAGGCATTCGCATTAAAGCTTTTGTAGCGTATAAATTTGGGAGCACCATCCCATAAACCTAAATTAAACTTATCATTTTTCGCCATCTCCCTTCCGGTGGGTGTCCACTCGTTTCGATCCGTTAATCCCAAAACACTTCAGTGCATTCCAGCGCTTACGAATATCACGTGACTTCCCTTGGAGACGCTTCAACGCCTTGTTGATAGTTGCATCGAATACATGGTTGATGTTCATTTGTCGGCCAAGAAGCGAGTTTCGACCATTTTTGTCAAGGTACCTCTCTTCCTAAGCCAGGAGTGATGTGGACTGGAGAGAATACCTAATGCCTTCTTTTAATCCGTTGCCGAAAGCTGCACAGTCGGCGGTGGGCAAACTTACTTACACTTTTGCGCCATCTCCTCTGAAGACTAAAACTCACATTCCAGCGTTGCCGACAATTCCACCGCCAGTTAGCACAATAACGCAGTCATATCGACCCAAGGTTCCAGTCAAATTAGCCACAGTAAGCTTAGTTGGAAGGTGAGTTATACGGTTGTCTT
This sequence comes from Pocillopora damicornis, assembly GCF_964200805.1. NCBI lineage: Eukaryota > Metazoa > Cnidaria > Anthozoa > Scleractinia > Pocilloporidae > Pocillopora > Pocillopora damicornis. The sequence continues at coordinate 15,530,483 of NC_142673.1, read as the reverse complement.
GTTGTATTGTGTTTAATCTTCGATCGCGAAACTTTGGCTGCGTTTCAACGAATTTGAACACTGTCCAAATTGATTCTTTGTAGAAGAGATCACTCCAAGAATGCTCCGAGTGTGTTGACTGAGGAAAAGGAAGACGAAACTTTTGCAAGTAAGAGTGAGATGAAACCTTGACAGTATTTTAGTAATGACACTAATTTTTGAGAATTATTCATTAATACAACTTTTTTCAAGATGCATGTAATGAATCTTACAAAAATTATATCTTGTGTGTTTGTTTTAATCTCTTTTATTTTACTGATTTATATCCCGTAGTCAGATACTTTAAATTAATTATTGACATTGCTTTCCTTAGGATACTTTGAACCTATGATAAATTGTTGTTTGTTTAACACTACAAGGGATAAACAGATCTTTGAATGTGATTTTTTGTTCATTCAGATAGATGAAAAACATCTCTAGGGTTTTTATGAACAATTATAAGATACAAATTTAGATGCTCAGATTACTGGAGAGCCTTAGGTACCGAAAAAATCTATTGGTTGCAATATTGTTAATAAAACTTCTTGCATTGCAGTGTACTCGGATATCTTACCCAAAAATTAGGGAAATCAAGTCAATACTTTCTTCATTAAAAAAATTTGATTTCCTGTTACAGAATGGTTTTATTTTTTGTTGTAATTTTTTTTCTTTAGATATAGCAACCTCACCTTGTCAAACAAATTTGAGTGGGTAGAGGGTGGGAAACTAATCTGAAATAAAATGTCTCTCATTTGACATTTGCAGAGGTTAGCATCTTATCTGTGTTTGGAAAAATGTTTCTTTATCTGACTAGAGTTGATTTTGGCTTCATACCAGGTCTTGAGGAATGCTTGCAGTCTCGTCCTCCACTGCAACTGGATCTGACAGGTCCTAAGCCTACAAGTTATGATCCATCTATAAGTCTACCATGGGAAACTTCATCACCATGTTATACGATGAGACCCAAAACACAACCAGAGAGAGGTATAAATAACCGTTCAGTTTTTGTACACTTCTCAAGGGCTGCCACAAGTGAATGACTGTGATTAAATTTTGGCAATTATTTTTGTTTTGCTCCATTTGTGCAGATAGAGGAGGTGACAGAGTAGCTTGGAGCAAACAGTGGATTGCCAGTCCAGATATCTGGACATTTAGAGCAAACTTTGATAGCAGGGTAAGAATCAGGATAGTACATGTACAACGGAAAAACTGTTTACAAACAGGCGCCTTAGCTGATTTTACTGAATTATGACACACTGAAAATAAATTTATTTTGAACAGATTCCCAATCCATTATGCCAGATTTTTTTATGCTAAGTGAGAAATAGCTATTTTGAGAAAATAATTCCATTCGAAAATTCATATATTTGGATTAGGAAGTCACATTGATAACAGCATATCAGGAAGGCTGGTTCAAACAGTTATTGAAACGAACAAGTTTACTTGTTGTTGGAGCCTTTATGAATTTAGCAAACCTATTCTATAAAACAATAAACTGCCAACAAAAAAAAAACAGAAGGACTACCTCATACGTACTAATGAGGCAGATTTCTCAAGCTTATGCTCGCACATGCGATTTTTTGATGCGCACTATTTTTTATTTGCAATTGCATGCACTTTTTTGTAAGTTCTATTCGCGTTTTTTGTTTAACATAATTATATACAGGCAGTACTGTATATGGGTCAAAACATGATATCCTAGCAGAGACCAAGGCCTATAAGTTTAATTTACTGTATAAAGTATTTTAAATAGCTAATTATTCATGGGACCATAAATCTGCAGGACATGACATTACTCAAGAAAAATTGCAATGGTAAAAATGCCAAATTAATGGTCATGGAAATCAAAATTTCATTTTCATGAAGTTTGGAGAGTAAGCAAGTAAAGCACTTTTTATGTTACTCAGACATACGCTTAAAAACAATTTAATGGTTTAAGGACACTAGCTATGCTGGAAGAGTTAAATGATCAGTTAAATTTGAATTGGTGGTGAATTTTTTTTTTTTTGGATCCATAACAGTATACCTGGCCATCTCCTGCTCATTACACCTCTAGAAATACTGTGGGAAGTCCACAGTTTGTTCTATCCCAGTCACCTTCACATACATTTGGAAAAAGAAGGGAATTCTCTATATCCAAGAAAGGTGAGATATCATACTTTGTGCATATGCATCTGATGCTAATTGCAAGAGGGACTTTCATTGGTTCCAAGTTCATGCATATACTCTCTGTGTTAAGTTGTAAGTGGATATATCAAACCTCAATTTTCAATTCTCTATCTTCATTTTTGAAAAATGACTCTGAAGTAAAAGAACCTTACATTGTGTGTTGTGGCAAAGAAAAACCTTCTGCAGGTTCTACATTGACTTAAATGTAAGCTCTTGCAAGGTTATAAAACATCTGTAAAAAACCAGTTGCTGGATAAACAAAGTTTGACTCACAAGCCCTTTAACTCCCAGAAGTGATCAACATGTAGCTTCTCCCAAGAGTATCCATACATTATCCAGCAAACAGGTAGGGAGAATACTCAAACTTATCAGGTACAAGATATTATCTTTGATGAAACACCAAATTCTCATAACCAATTTACAAGGAAATGTGTAGCAGCTAAAGGGGAGAATTACTAATCAGATCTTAGGAGTTCAAGGGTTAATAAGTTTGACACCTTTGCTGAACAGGTTCAGAAGATGAACCAGCCCCAAACCAGTACAACCACAACAAAGCAAAGGAGAAGTTGTTGAATAAATCACCATCCTATTCAATTCAGCAAGGTAGACAAGGTGGAACAGTGTTTTGGATGGCAAGAGGTCGGTTCATTTTTATTTTTCTTTTGATCCCCTTAGCTGCTTTGTCAAATGAATAAAATATATGTATGTTATCATTTGACCTGACTGACCAACTGACTGCCTTCCACACCAAGTGACTGGCTACATGACTGGTTTACTGACCAAATGATTGACTGACCAATCAATCGGGTGGCTAGTTTGCTGACTGGCTGTCTGACTAACCTAACCAAGAATCGACTGTTAGTAGAACAGAATGACAAACCGAATGATTGACTGAATAACCAGCAGACCAGTTGGCTGACTGATTGACTCACTGACTTGGAGGTTTAATCAATGGTCTGTTGAAAGCTTTGTTTACTGTACTTGTGTTGCAGTATTTGTTTTTGTTTTGAATAATCTTGGACCAAAGAGCTTATGTGTACCTTGCTTTGGTATAATTTTTCTTCACCAGAGCCTGTTCCAGGTCCTGGGTCATACAATCCTCATGTGTATCGCACAAGTTCTAAGCGCTGTGCCCCAGCCTTCACAATGTCAAGGACACCCAGAGAGATTGGAATCACTCAAAACTGTACCTTTTGAGGGAAAGAATGTCTGAATGATTTCTTGGACACTACTGGATCAACAGCACCTTTCCTCTTCAAGGGACGCTACTTTTTCACCACCAAGACATCGTTCATTTGGCATTCAGCAAGTTAAAGGCTTGGCTTTTGATATAAGACGTGGGGTCGCTGTACATTTGTTGTTGATGCAGTGTGCTTTGTGTTTCAGTATCTCAATCTCTATATTCTTGAATAATCATGATATTGGCGTGACAATCCATATCATGTGAAAAAAATTCAGTGTGTTGTCAGCTTTTCTCGACCATTTTAATACAGAAACTATATTTTCATAGGTGTGTGCAGAGTGTATTTAAAATTTTTCATGGGTAATTATACTCAAAACGGGTGTCAAATACAGATTATTAACGTGCAATGGAGGCTAATAAATTTTATAACTAATTTTGTACAGAATTTGAATGATTAGACGCTTTTTAAAAACATAAGTTTGAAATAAAGATAACAAACGCTAAGAAGTCGAATTTCTTACTTGTTAAACTACAGAGATTCAAGTCTTGAGTGTTTATTTAAAATGATACTGACTTGTGTATCTGCATTCTTTATTTAAATGCGTCAGATTTTCCGATGATTCCCGAATGTGTCTCGACCACTTCGTTTATTTCCGGAAATCGAATTACAGCTTCTAAAAGGTGGTAAATTTAACTAAAGTATGTGTTTTACAACTTCTTCGTAAAAAAGATGGTTGTAAAAAGGACAATATTTGTGCATTTACTAAATGTGAAAGACAAATATTACTTTAGTCATGTACAAAACAAATTGTACAGATCAATCATCGTTATTTCCACAGCTTTTCTGCAAAGGCTCATTGATCTTCATCGAAAAATAGAATGAGAAAATTCACAAAGACGGGCAGTTTTTTTTCTCCTTTGCTTTTCTTTTTTTTCACTCGCGAGCTGTTGCTTGGTGTAACACCAACGCTTTGTCTTTAGATTCTTCATGTATTGTGCTTCGCGGCTTTTCTGGAGATTAAAAAAAAAGGTCCCGGTTCCTTCCCTTGCTATCTGATAACAGTGATGCACTTATGGGTCAAAAAGTTTCGACCTTTTCGAGCAATCTCATTAAGCTTTTAGGGACGTTGAGGTCACCCTGATCAAGAAGTTTCTTTTCTTCTTGCAGATGGACATTCCCAAAGGTCGAATTAAAGAGGTGTCACAAATAGACGGTTCCTTTTGGCATATTGTAATTAAAAAAAAATCTAAAAAAATCGATCATCCGTGGAAATGTTATTTTCCAGTTGTTAGGTTCAACCAACCGTAATAATTTTATTATTGCCACATATGCCAGTTTTGTAGACCTTTGAAAACGTCAACCCAATTCTTAACTTTAAAGAACTTTTAAAACTTTAAAAACGTGTTTGAGTGTGATGAGCGTTCGCCGAGTGCTAAGCATCTCAAACGCATTCTGTGCTGTTTTCTAGCAATATCCATTGTTCAGTGAAGTGCAACTGTGTTGTCGGTTTTCATTTTTTACCGTTAAGAGTCAACCGTCACACTGATACCATTTTAATAATAGTTAATAATTAAATTATAAGTCGCAGCAGGCAATTTCCAGCTGATTTTAGCGAAACACTATTCGTCCCTCATAAAAGCCTTGTCCTAAAGGATGCAGACGCAGACGTATACGAAAGTTGGGGAAATCGATTTATGTTTATCACATGGTAGCCGACAAGCTTTCCGATGGCCACAGACAAACAATCGAATATCGAAATCCGTTAATCTGTGTTAAGTGACGCGTAAAGCAAACCCACGCGAAAATATCAACACATAACAAGTCAACAAAGACGCTCAAACCGAGAAAACTTTCCGATTCCTTGCGTGCTTGCCACGGACTTAAAAAAAACCGTAAGTTAATTAAATTGATTTTTCTGATAATTTCTTTTTTTTTTTCTTGTTATTCGAAACTGGCAATCGTGATTGTTCGGTATCTGATACACTCTCAGGTCGCAAAAGGTCAAGTCAGATAACATACATTTGCGTCCATAAAGCTACGCGCTCCAAATTTGAATACCGCCTGCAAACATAGTCGAGATCACAACTGAACTGCTATCGTACTTCCATTACAGAGCTAGGGAAAAGTATCCAATTTTCCCTCCAACTCGACAACGGTACATGAAGATCTGGACTCAATAATGGGTTGATATGGGTGAGCAGAGTCGATCGCTTGAGCCGGTAACATTTTAAAGATATTTGGGTATAATTTGACGACCGTTAGCCGTAGAACTAAGAAGCCAGCAATCCGCCGTGAGCTCAAGATAGATGTGGATGCCAGCTGTATTTTATTGTGGAGAATGACAGCTACCTTCGTTTGGAAAGAGTCACGTTTAGTAATTTAGGTAAGTTGTTGAATATAAATAATACATTCTGCAATTATTAAAACTTATTGTATGATATGTACTGCTTTGTACGTGAAGTTGAGTTTGTAATGACGTTATCAGTCACAAATGGATATTAGCATTGCACCAGTGAGATGCTAGAATGTGGACTAAAAATCCAAAGAAAACTTTGAGTTGCCAAAGGACTGAGGAGAGAAAATATTTTCGATAGGGAAGAATTTGGATCTAGTACAACACGGTATAAGGAAGAGGCTTCAAATGTTTAAACTGTTTTTCATATCTTATTTAAAAATTTAGTTGACCTACTAAACAATTCGTGGCGTCCGGAGCGGTTTCTAGAGGACTTCTTTATGGGTGACGAATTTTTACATTCTCAATGATTATCTCTGCGTAGCGGGTGAAAATTTTTGTTAATCATCCACGAAGATAAGAGCTGGATCAGATAAGTTGTTTTCCCTCAATGAGGAGAAAAGTTTCAAAGCGGAACAACATTGCAGCTTATCACCTCTTGAGTGCCTTCCATATTTCCCCTAGATCAATCTTAGTCCAACCCCATATTTCAAATATTCACGTCTAAGTCTTCCTGTTTTTTTTCTTCCCGCGGCTCTTTTCTCGGCCAAAAATATGGGGAGATGTTTATGCACGCCACAATTTTTCACCGGTTATTATAGCTTTTAGCAAAATAAATTTTAGCCAGAGCAATTCAACAGGCGAAGTCTTACAACTGCACAATATTTAATCCAACCATCCTGTCGGCTTGAGAGCCTTACCCGTGATAACTTCTCTTAAAAATCCCTGAGTATAAATCAGCCTTTCAAGACCTAAATATTGACCTTCATTTTCGTGATCCCGCTTTGGGCGTCAGAGATTTCACCTCTGGAATTTAAAGGCGATGTCAGAAATGTCAAACAGTTCGTTGCTTAAATAAATTTTGGTATTACTTTGAGGTCACTACTACCCCATTCGAAACTACTTTTTTATGCTGAAAGGCCTTCAACATAAGGTTTCTGCGTCATGTGGACATTTAAGAGTCAATATTATTTTTAGTCTTGAAACGAAACCCGCGCTAAAAGCGGATGGTGTACAATTCCAACATTGGGTAATTACTAGTGATGATAAACTCTGTAGACATAAACCGGAAATAGCGCATACTTTGAACGTGGTTGTGCAATTAGTTATCCCCTCAAACAAATTATCGTTAATGAGATTAAAATGTATGTTAAGGAACGGTGGGTAAGAATGCATTGGAAACAAGCAACATAGTTAGCGAAAATAAATAGAAGAAGAGTCGGCCATTTTGGTGTGTGATTACCTTGCAGAGCCACTTTAAGACGTAAAGTTTTGGGCTTACAGGAGTACTATCTTAGTAAAACTTAACTGCGCGTGTGAATATCCTCCCCCCCCCCCCCTCCCGCAAACGCAGCTTATACCAAAGGGTATGAACTTATGAACTTACTGTTGAAGAGAAATAACAACTCAGACATAAGCTTTGAAGATTCTATTTCTTCAGTCTTATCAGGATCTTATATTACTAATATTAGGTTCTTTTTCTTGAGGTCCTCAATGGGGTTTTTAGGCGTAGAAATTGACAAATTTTAACCGTTAGTCGTAAAAAAAAGCTAACCGTAAAAACTTTTTCCGGGGGAAACAATGGAAAGATGTTAACTGTTAGCCGTAAATTGGCCAAAATTTTAACCGTTAGCCATCACCCCAGTAAGACCCCCTTTCTTTAGAGCTGTTGTTTTTTTTTAACATAATGCGAGGCTCGGAGTATTTCCTTAACTACATGAAATAACTGATGTGTTACGTGCCCTATCATTGGTCGAAAAACTATTTTTTGGATTGTACGGGCAAATCAACGGAAAACTTGTCGCACTTTTTATTAGTTATTCAGCGTTATAACACTCTTGAGATGTTGAGAGAACGCTTGCTCACTAAACCCTTTACACCCTAAAATCAGTATGCATATTCTTCATAATGCTCTATATACATTTCCTAAGGTGCTGACAAGGAGAATTTGTTTACCAATCAAAAGCTTCTTTCATTGGTGATCATTTCCTTTATTCTCATGACCTTAACGTATGATTCAGGGCTGATATTGCAGGGAGAAATTTGATGCTGGTCACTCTTAGGGTTTAAGGGTTAACTCGTTTGCCGCTAACATCCCACGTGGGCTATTTCGTCAGTAGACCAATAGGATAAATCAAAGCTTTATGTAAAGTATATAACTGTAAACTATTCTTAATTTTGTTTAATATAGATATTGTAATAGAAAAAAAAACTTGCGAGAGGAAATTTTCAACGATGTTCATAGCATCATGGATCATAGCCTATGTACTTGTTGGTGTGCTGCTGGTAATAACGCTTGTCTACGTCGGATTTCTGGCTTTCAAAGCTTACCGCATCCGGCAAGACATAAAGCGCGCTCATAGTTATCGGTATATCTTGAGGACGCCTTCGGAAGACTTCGAAATTTCTTCGGCTACCGATGGATCCCCGAGTCCTAAGCTTTTGGAAGCTTCAGTCAGACCACCAACTCAGCCTCCTTACTTTGGTAAGAACTCATGAGAAACAGGTCAGATTTTCAGGGTGCGTTTTCCAATCGTATTAATATAAACGAGTGTAAGGGCGGGTTTGTGACTATCGAATACACGTCTTACACGTTTTGCAGGTCCGAAATGGGAAGGGTAAAATGTCTTTGTGAGATCTAAAATAGGGTCGTGGCTTCAAGAAACATGCCGCACGCTTCTACGAGTATCCAAAGGGGGAAGGAAGTTAGGCACTTTTGAATTCCAACAATAAAGTCGAGTGTCTTCTTCAAACACTGCCTGTGAATAACCTTTTTATTTTTCTTTCTTCATTTTCCAGTTGGTGATGTGCAGACGGTTCACATTCAGCCCCGTCTCGTTAGGCGCTCCCCCACGGATTTCACACCATCCGCCAGTCCTGCAACTCCACTAACACCAAAGTCGCCCGGAACTCCGGGTTTCTTCGATGACTTAGGAACCCTGGACCCCAGTCTTTACACAATGGTAGCGGAGGTAAGCCGTTTTGTCATCCCTCCCTCCCCCTCCCCCTCCCCCCTTCTTCTGCCTAATTTTTCATGAGAATCATTCTTGTTGATTTCTTAGAGTTTACATTTTCCGCAAGAGAAGTAGTAAACGAAATAAAAAACCTAAATTAGGAGATAGTGATGCAAAGGAGCTTGACGAAGTATCTTGTAGAGTATAAAGCGTTATTTACACCTAAGTGGAAAAAGCCGTCTAAACGAAAGTCTAAGCCTAAAACTTTGCGACATGATGTTTGTCCTTCGTTATTTCTACAAAGGATGCACTTTGAAAAGCTATAGTAACAAGCTACCTAACTGGATCGTTTTTACTTTCCCTCAGGAAAGTGGATGCTCTACTTCCGAATCTGGATCCCCTTTAACTCACAATCTTGGCCAGGCTCATTTCAAAGTCAATTTCGATCAGCATCGTTCAATCCTGTCAGTAAAGCTCGTGAAAGCCATGAACCTGTCACCGCTCGGAAAGGACTGGAGCAAGCCATGTAATCCTTACGTCATAGTGCAACTGCTTCCTGATTACAGACATCAACTGCAGTCTACTGTGCACAAAAAGACTACCAACCCTCGTTTTGACGAGACGTTTGAATTTGAGGTAAAGGTTCTCGTAAATTACACGCATTTGGTATTCATTTCAGATTTTCAGTCCGCACGTCATCGGATCGGCATAACCTTAGCTTTGTCGTTCAGTTCGAGACAATAGGGAGTTTTAGATCTACGTTTGTTTCTGAATGAGTCACGTGAACAGACGCCAGCGGTCACGTTCGATGTTTGCCGTCCACGCGTGAACTTCGGGCAAGGCAGTTTCAGGTACTTCAACTCTTTCGGCGGTTTTCTTCCTCACTGTTCGAAAGTTCTCACGCATTTCCCATAAATATATGTGAGTTAAAGTCTTTTCTTTATAAGTAATCCGTTTGAGACGCTAGGAAAGCAATCTTTTAGCCACATTTTGTGTTTGAAAGGAAGGAACTCTATCCTTTGTGTGATTCAAGATTGCGGCGCACATGTTAATTTTTTTCAGATGAAAACCGACGTCGACCTAAAAAGCTGAAAGTCTCGAAACTTCTAACTCCTAACCACAAACTGCTGACCGCGATTTGACGTTGACGGTGAACACACCAAACGTGGATCTAAAACTCTCTAATATCCTCTTCACGCTTGATTTGAAGCCGCGAGTGAAGACCTAAACCTTCGTGCTCGTGCGTCTCTTCCTTCGCGTATTTGTCTCAGTGAGCGTTCTCTACAGCTAACACCATCAATTTTTCATGTATCATTCATTGACCCGCGAGCAGGCTTCGGCTTGAGCGTTTTTTCGCCTGCAGTAAAGTAGGAGGCCTTGCAACGCTAGCTGGCAGGAGATCTAAGGTGGCTTCCAGCAGACCCCTTCCCGACTCGTTTTTAATAGGGACCTTTAGCAGTTAGGACGACAACGCCAAAGAAGACGTCGATTTAAAATAAATACATATTTTTAGTTGGAATTTCGCGACTGACTGGGTGTGTTTACCATCTCTTACGGCACCGCAAGCTAACCTCAACATAACGTATGAGGGCGGCGTTGAGTTCCAAATAGAAGCTTAATTAATTTGCCGTCGGGGTTACGCAAATTTTGATGATTTCATGTTGTTATTTGCAGAGGACGGCTAAGAAATGTACCTGTTTTAGAACGCACATGCTGAGCTATTGTTCTGCTCATTAGATCTTTTGTTTTGCCACGTCCTTGTTGCCGTCGCCATCTCGGTTTGCTAAAGGTCCCTAATATTTCCGTACGCGGAAAAACGTGCGTCCTGCAGCACTAATAATGACGGCTTACTGACGGACTAATTATTTGGTAGTATTGTGAGCCAATGACATCATGGCAAAACTGACCCATCAGGCACATAACACTCAACTAACAAACACATACCGAATGATTCTGATGATAAGTTCCGCTTAGGTAATCGACATGTCAGCCTTACTGCTTACGACAGTCTTTTTCAGCACCACTCTCTCTCAACAATGAGAACTCACTATCAACTGTTATTCCCGGGGCATGGGCTTACCTCATTTACTGTAGTATCATTTCCTTTACTATCGTTAAACAGTTGTTTTTACTTTGATTCTTTTCTTGAAAAATGTAGTTGTCTTATAAGGAACTCCAGTTGCAAACCCTATGGCTGACGTTCCTCTCGTTTGACACGTCTTCCCGTCACGAGGTGATTGGCCAAGTATTGTTGCCGCTGGCTGATTTATCACTCTCTCAAGACAACACATATCGAACTGATATAAGACCGAGTCTTAAGGTAAAAAGTTCTTTTCTAGGATTTAGTAGCTTAAAAGAGCGCAAATCATGAACTTCATAGCTATCATAACGACTTAAGAGAACAAAGATAGACAAAGATGAATATGATAGGGCACTAATGAGAACTCAAAGTTGAATATAAAGGTATGTATCTTGCCTCTAACTCAGGAAAACTCGAATGACCAAGTTGTTTTATCTGATTGGTTGAGATGATGGCGCGAGTTTTTGAAACCAATCTCTTAGCATGTCATGAAAACCAGCGCAATCTGACCCGGGTCGATCACTATTGACAATCGATTGAATTCGCGCAATAGAGTAACTGGTTGTCCGTAGCACTCCGAATTCATTTTATTGGTTGTAACTCGTCAAACAAGGACATTATTGATGCTACTTCTTTTTTTCTGGGTATCTATGTTACTAAGAAAAACATTCTTTTGGCTTTGATATCGAAGGAAGTTATTGATGTCACTGTAAACGGAAGCTCTGTTATCACGTCTCTCTCAAACAAATATATGCAATGTACGTCTATTCCTTATAGCTATCCATCTAGACTTCTCAAAACAACATATAATTGTTGTTTGTATAATTTCCTTCTGCGATAGAAACAAGTAGCGTTAGGGGAACTGATGGTCTCTCTTGGTTACCTCAAGTCCGCGGAGAGGTTGACTGTTGTCGTCATTAAGGCTCGCAATCTACCAGCGGTTAATATTAAGGGAACAGGTTGGTTGTATACGTGATTGGACATATCCTTATGTTAAATTAATTTTGTATTGTTCTTTGTTTATCATCCTCAAATTTCTTTGCAGTTCTCTTTTAAATTCAAGCTTCGTTCTCTTCCAGAAAAACCGAGTAAAATCCAGCATTAGAGCAGACACACTCTCTGTGGTCATTCTTTCTAACGTTCTCAATCTTTGTTTTTTTCACGCAGATCCCTATGTTAAAGTCTATCTGCTAATGGCAGGAAAACGGGTAAAAAAGAAGAAAACGACCGTTAGGAAAGGAACATTGAACCCTGTGTTCAACGAGGCCGTATCGTTCGACATATCAGTAGACGCCATGAACTCTGTGGACCTACTGCTGTCTGTTATGCATGAAAACGAGGTTATCGGTTGCGTGTCACTCGGTGCCCACGCCACCGGAAAAGAACTCGGACACTGGCGGGAGGTACGCACTGCCAACAAACCTGTTGCACACTGGCACGTGTTACAAGACCCAAAAAAGTTTTATTAGGAAAATTTAAGTCTTGAAATGGATGAACTGAGAAGGAAGAGACAGAGAACTCATAAGAGGCATTTCAGGCTTGTAGTGAAGTCTATTTCAAATGATGAGATTCGTTGCGACGAAAAATTTCACGTAGGATGTCGGCACAGTTAATCTAACTTGTGGCAGAGTATGTGAACGGGGAATGGGAAGGATTCAGCTACAAACTTTGAGGAGGAGGAGAAGGATTGGGTCTATTTTCACTCATTTCCATTCCTCCGCCTGGCGCCTTCCCACAGCCGTAATGAAGACCCCTTAGCTGCGAAGTTGAGTGGGTGAGGCATTTCAGTCCTGTGTAGAAGCGTTGCCGATTGCAAAGACAGTCTCATAACTTTTTTGAAACTGAGAAACCTTTGTTAAATGAAACATATCTTGAAATAAGATGTATAATTTTTTAAATTCCCATTTTAATGATAACCGTAACTAATTTCTGACTGATACCTTTTTACAGAGCATATTCTCTCTTTTTAAGGTTGAGATAAAATAACGTGCTTGTTTCTTTTCTTTTTAATATTATCTTATACATGTTGAATCATAAAATCGAATTGTAAGATAGGTCATCGCTTAAATTTATTTTCCTTAATAAAAATAACAGTTAATAGAGAATGTATTCAACGAATAAGTAAAAATCGTGGACGTTCTTTACAGACAACCCCATGATCACAATTGGGGCTCGTCTTGGAAAATTTGTCCCAAATTTTTAAGCTGAGTTTGTCAATTGTAATCGTTTTTAATTTTCTTCACCCCAACTATTCCTGTTCCTTCTTGGCATACATCTTTAAAAACACTTTGATTTGTTTCTTGTAATGTTTGGTTTCTTTTGAGTTCAGTGTACTTTTTCATATCACAAAGAGGTACGTAACAGTTAACTCCTCCTTACTGTATGTATGTATGTATGAATTATCACACAAGTGACGAGAAAAGACAAATGCATCCGTCAACGGGCACTATTTTGATATTGCATCAAAGACTCCTAACTAAGATATAAGAGGCTATATAACAACTTGGCGATAGAATTTCTAATCAAACCTTGAAAAGAGAAGGGGGTTAACGTGGAGTGAGCTGCTGGCCGCAGTGTAACAGATTCGTATGTTATAGTGTCCTTCTTCCACTTCTGAATTCTAGACTACGAGCAGTCCTTCCTTTTCAGTGAAGTCCGTCGCGCGAGTTCGAAAAAAGTCCGTGGTCCAGAGTCCCACGTGGCGCACTACCCCGCACCATTTGTCTTTTTGTTGATATTTTTGGACTCGCGCGACGGACTTCGCTTTAATGCCCTTCGTGGTCCATCTGGATTCTAGAACAAAGTTTCTTTTTTCCGCTCGATCCGAAACGTTCGCGAGGCAACAAGATCACATTCAGTAAATCAGATCAAGTCGGCGATTTTTCCTTCTGCTTGTCGCATCTTGATCGCCTTATAACGCCATTGTTGTTTCTCTGATCATGTGTTCTTCGTTGTACCTCCAAATTGCGATACGTTATGTACAACGGATTCGATAGAAAGAAACCAAAGCCTAACCCAACCACAACAGACATAAAGAGCCAAACGTTGAAAGTGTTCACCACAAGCATCAACAAGTAACCTGTTACGGCTGACAGAAGATAAGAACTTGTCCTCAGGAGGTGATCAAGTATCCTGCAAGAACAAATGAAGTTTATTGGGTTAAAAAGGCTCGATCAGAGGCCGCTGGTCGGGATAAGCCCGCGTTCCACCCTCTACACCACACCAAACCACAACCTCGAAGCTTCCTGGAAGACTGGGTTTAAGAAAATGGTGGAATGCGAGCCTAGAATTGCATATACCAGAAGAGAATCTCCCTAAGGTGTGGAATGAATATTCTCATAAATACCATGATCTTAGTGCTCCCCACTATTTCCGAATATTCCATTGTGGAAGAGGTCAAACGAAAGAACACTTGTAAGTTCATGTCAACTCCTACAGCGATAAGCAAATTATTTATTGTTTTTAACTTTGATGCTGGCTCAAAGCACTAGAAAAAGGCTCCAATTTCGAACCATGACCATGTTTTTTCACAAAAACTGACCGAGTCATGACAGATATCTATGTATTTTCGTATTACTTTGCATTTCACCAACCTCTTATTTCCTTTGAACTCTTTTGTGGTATTTCCTCTTCCATTAGGTAGGCCGAGGTACCTATGATATGACGACATGAACTCATACAGTACAGCAAGGGAAAACACTGCTATCAATGATCCACCTAACCCTGTGAGACAGAATAATGCATACGTCACTACCAAAATACTTAGATCATTAACCCTTTATACTCCAAGGCCAGTGTCCATATTCTTAATACTCTTCTCCATACATTTCCTTTGGTGCTAGCAAGGAGAATTTGTTAAACAATCAAAGCCTCTTAGGTGGGCAGTGATTTCCTTCATTCTCATGACCTTTACATTTGATTCAAGGGGGATTCTGTAAGAAGAAATTAGGAGCCAATCCCTCTTAGGTTTTAAAGGGTCGAACTTGAATGTTTTTTTTTAGCTGGAACCAATCTTTGGAACTGCTTATTTTTACTTCAAGTGGTGTTTTACGGGTTTCTTTGGTGTACCAGCACTTGTACCAGACCACTGATTTATACGGTTACCTTGATACAGTGCACTTGCCGATGTTACTTGGATTTACGGCCACACAACATCACGTTTCGTTTGATATTCCTCGAACAAATACAAGTTATTCTTACACGTACCGTTTATAGAAGTGACCTTCCACTGCCGCAGAAGCACTTGCATCTCTCCAACAAAATTAAGCGTCATGGTGTAAATCTATAAAAAGGTAGAAAGGAAACTGAAATGGCAACAATGCTCAATATCCTAACCATCAAGTGATCGCGTTTGATTGGAATGTGAGAAAATGCGCCTTTGGCATGCTCCCAGTACAGTTAATAAAGTAGAAACTGTCAAACATAGTAGATATTGTGGAAACAAAAAAAGTCTCTGGTGGCCTGTAACATAGTCAAATATGGAGGTAACTGGTTGGGCAACCCGACAAATTTCTTTGTTTTAAGATTGTTTTACGCTTTTTAACGCATTCCAATCATTTTGAACCGATTGGCTGCTTAAAACTCTTATTAATTGATTCAGTCACAAAGCGTTATCATAAAATGAAAAGGATTTGTACAGTCAGCGGGCGCCAAAATAAACTTGCTGCACAGCTGTTTTCATCTTAAATTGTTGTCAGCTTTCCTAAGCAGTAACCTCTATCAACTCTGACCTAAATAACTTTACATCACGCCGACATGATTTTGAGTGTCCTATTCTTTCCTTGCACAGATTAGCATTTTCTATAAACCGGATACTTCTTGATTACGCAAATAGTTGATTTCCTTCGTCAATTTCCAAATTATGAACAATTATTTTTGAGGAAACTTGAATTTGAACAGTTAGAGTTAACTCGTTGTCAACAAATCTGTAAAAATTGGCTTCATACCCTTTTTTTTTTTGCCGTTTCCTTCTCAAGAACATTGTGCGGAATACATCATCGTTGACCTGTAGATGACTCGTGGTCCTCACAGTCAAATGAACTTTCTTTAATTTGTACCCAGCTGATATCTTAAAGGAAAATTGAAACGCCTCAGGTTCAAATCTTATCGAAGTATGAATTACTTTTGGAAGGTCTGACGTTCTGTTAAGATATTCTCTACGGTTTTTTCCGGGAGGATCAGTCAATCCTAGACACATTACTTCAACGAACAACGTAAATTCATAACAAAAATTCCGCGTAGCCAGTGTTTGCATGTGATTGATGTGCTCCAAACACACGTAATGATGTTATGTTTTGGCGATGGAATACGGCACGGGACGATGATAACTTGCCTTCATGTCACGTTAAGGTATTTCAATTGTTAAGGCGATTATTTCTTGGGTTTTAACCAAAATTTTCAACCGTGCTAAACTAATTTTGATGCTAACTGATAGTTTGAACACGGCAGCGATACAGATGACTAAATCCAACAGATTTAACCAATGATTTTGTCTGTCACTCATCGAAAATTTCCCTGATTTGGCGCAAAGACTGCGCATTTGACTGGAGTGACAGACTGCCCTACTCAATGCGACATAGACGAAATATAAATGAACTCATTTGCTGCACGTCCTAAAGCATTTCTCAGTGCAGAAAGCGTAAGTGCTTTACGTGATCTAATTAAAAGTAATTATTCAGTTGTCTTTCATTTAAAATTCACTTACCGAAATCTTAAGAACTGCGAAATGAGTCGGATTGCAAGACGAGGTGAAAGCAGTGGCCCAAAACTGTATCCCGATGGCAGATTCAGGATTTTCTAACAGGATCAACACTACCGTTGTCAACTTGATGGATTTTAAATTACACGGGAGACCACGTGATATTCAGTGAAAACACCCCTGAATGACAGACGAACAAAACGGGCTCTTAAGCGGTCAACGAGAAGATGAATGTTTATTGATTGCATCGTAACAAAACTCCCAAACGTGTTCCGCCTTGTGTGGCATTTAACCCTATGACCGGCAGCCACGAAATATCTTTGTAGGAGGTTAAGTTACCAACTTTGACAACGCACGCACGCATCTTAGTTTAGTAACTTGATTTTGTATCACACTTTAAAAGTAAAAGAGAAAAAATTAACTCCCATTCGCGGGCATGAAACGACTTCGGCTCCCACTAGAGTGTTGTGAATGATTGTCATTAGAATACCCGTGAGGGATTAAGTACCTCTCCCCACGTCTTCTCAGTGTCCCGAGGACTATGCACGTCTAACGCGTCAAAGGGTAAACTGAGGAAAGAGCTGCCTGAAGGCAGGGTTCGAAATAATTTTTCAGCTTTCAGCATGAATTTTTAGGCTTTTGTCAAGGCTCATTTTTTTCCTCGGCTGTCACTAATAAATTTTAACATCAGAATCTTTTGTTGCGGCAATTCCTTTCCCAACCAAGGGTAGTGAACGGTTCAAGTTGTCGGTGTTTGTTCAAGCGTGAAATATACAACTTTGTCCAGACAAACTGTCGCGCTACTATCAAGCACCGACTTAAATTTGAACGCGTGAGAAGGTTTAGCAAACGACATTAAACAGGATTTGGCTGAAAATAAATCGTGATTAAAGGTAGTATGTACGTACACAGGCGGCCCAAGCTCCAGCTGTGAGATGATCATCTTGCGTAATAACAGTCATGGCGGAATTATAAGAGTTTGTATGGGAATATTTACGACCGCTCTAAGGAATAAAAAAATACGTCAAATTCTCAAAAAAAAATACCTCACCTTACTTCCACAGCGTATTGCTTGTTATCTGATCGCTTACTTTGATGAAAAGAGCCCATTTGAGCGAGTTGTTCATTTCGAGGTTTTCAACGTACATAAGAAAAGCCCAAGGCTGAACACTCCATTTCCGAACGCCTGAGCCGAGAAGCGAAAAATCCAAGCTCAAAATGACCGGGCGGCCACAAATCCAACGCAGAATCCAAGCACATACACTGTAGTTTCATTTCAATTCACTAAAAACTCAATCGTCCTCGTGCAACCGACACTAAGCCGCAGTTTGCTTCAAAAATTTCCAGTTTAGAGGTTTCTAACAGCCCGCGGCCACATCAACCTTGACACACGACCGTTGAAAACCAGCTTGGTAACCCTACCTCCTTTTTAAACTGAGCCTCTCCGGGGACCATACCGTCAGTTATCGTCAATAAATTGTTTTAGAACCACGGGTCCCCTCAGTAGAAATCGATCAAGAGGCTATTGTTTCGCTCGGCCAATCGAATTCGCCTCCGGAAATGTTTACAAATTCAAAATAATTTACAAGCATAGTTGCAAACCGCATAGCTGATCTAGTAAATCTCGATAATTTCCTTTTAATTTCAAAAGATAAAAATAGAAATCGATCAAGAGGCTATTGTTTCGATCGGACTCAGGATTTCGCTGGCGTCTGCGAGGTTATCTTCTTCAAAATCGTAGTGAAACAAAACCCTAATAATGAAGAATGAAAATTTCCGTCTGTCTAGCACAGAAGCAAAGGAAAAGTAATAATTCAAAGAAAAATAATTTGTACATTTGGATTTAAATTGTCCATTTCCATGCGTGAAAATATTAACACGGATATCCAGCAACAATACTTACCACGATTTCCATTTCAGATACGAGTTCGAATTGATTACGTCCTTGCTGCAACCGTGGAATAGACTATTTTTTACAGACGACATTTTTATCTTTTGAAATTAAAAGGAAATTATCGAGATTTACTAGATCAGCTATGCGGTTTGCAACTATGCTTGTAAATTATTTTGAATTTGTAAACATTTCCGGAGGCGAATTCGATTGGCCGAGCGAAACAATAGCCTCTTGATCGATTTCTACTGAGGGGACCCGTGGTTCTAAAACAATTTATTGACGATAACTGACGGTATGGTCCCCGGAGAGGCTCAGTTTAAAAAGGAGGTAGGGTTACCAAGCTGGTTTTCAACGGTCGTGTGTCAAGGTTGATGTGGCCGCGGGCTGTTAGAAACCTCTAAACTGGAAATTTTTGAAGCAAACTGCGGCTTAGTGTCGGTTGCACGAGGACGATTGAGTTTTTAGTGAATTGAAATGAAACTACAGTGTATGTGCTTGGATTCTGCGTTGGATTTGTGGCCGCCCGGTCATTTTGAGCTTGGATTTTTCGCTTCTCGGCTCAGGCGTTCGGAAATGGAGTGTTCAGCCTTGGGCTTTTCTTATGTACGTTGAAAACCTCGAAATGAACAACTCGCTCAAATGGGCTCTTTTCATCAAAGTAAGCGATCAGATAACAAGCAATACGCTGTGGAAGTAAGGTGAGGTATTTTTTTTTGAGAATTTGACGTATTTTTTTATTCCTTAGAGCGGTCGTAAATATTCCCATACAAACTCTTATAATTCCGCCATGACTGTTATTACGCAAGATGATCATCTCACAGCTGGAGCTTGGGCCGCCTGTGGTACGTACAGCAATATAAACACAGTAATGTGACGGTGTGTACACAAAATTGCATGTTTCACGCTTGAACAAATAAGTAGAAAGCTGAATACTGCAGACCAAAATACTCCTTGTAGCACGCTTCAAATTTCGAAACTTTATAATCGTTTACGTTTCCAAAGAGCTTTTGAAAACATTTCATGGCTGCTCTATCGCCTGATATGACATGTTCACCATAATATGACAGCGACTTTTCTTCAGTTGGACGATCATAAGCATAATATTTTCTTGTAAAATTTAAAAAACGATCTCTGGCTAAAACTTTTAAAAATACGAGCTTTCGGCTGTTTGCGCTACAGCCTTCAACGGGTAAAATGATAAAAAGGTAAGAAATACTAGGTGTGAAGTACAAAGTAGGAAATTAAAAATGCTAATAACTAAGAATGTTTGTTAAAAATACTAGGTGTGAAGTACAAAGTAGGAAATTAAAAATGCTAATAACTAAGAATGTTTGTTAAAAAGAATGTTATATTGTCCGGGCAAAGGACAGGAATTGTTGTCCGCATTGGGAGTTAACTTGGAATGCCACGCTTCTAGTGTTTTTCTTGTTCTAAAACTGCCTTTGTCAATAATAGATGCATTATCAAAGTCTATTGCGTGATTATTGGCCCAGACGTGATTGGAAATTCTTGAGCCTTTTGCCACGGTTTTCACATTTCTGAGGTGTTCTTTCTTTCTTGTGTTGAAGGCCCTGCCAGTCTCACCAATATAACACCATGAACAGTCACCACAAGGAATTTTATAAACAACATTTGTTTGAGATTCCAATAATGGTCGAAATTTTGGGGCCGGGAACTGTTGTTGGAGGGTGATAAGTGGTTTGTTCACCACTGTGATGTCGTGTTTTTTGAGGACACGAGTCAGAGGTTCTGTTACGCCTTTAATGTATGGAAGAGAGGCGAACGACTTGCGTGATTCGGACGCCTCGACCATCTTGAAAAATGTGCCAACAAGTTCCTCCGGGGACAACACTGTTGAGCGTCGGGTTTTTTTGGTCTGGATGTTTTTAATGAAAATCGATGGATAACCATTAGACTCAAGTGCTGAATAAACTCGATTTAGTTCTCGTTCTTTTCCTTCGGAGGAGTTGGGTAGCTTTAGGGCTCTGTGTAGAAGGGTTGCTGCTGTGCTGGCCTTGTTTTTATTATCATGGTGAGAATTGTAGTCTAGATATCTGTCCGTGTGCGTAGGTTTTCTGTAAACATCTACAGCGATGGTGCCATTTCTACGGGTGACCAAAGTGTCGAGAAAGGAGATCTTATTGTCACTTTCAATTTCGATGGTGAAAGAGATGTTGGCGTCAATTGAATTTAATGTGTCATGGAAAGCTCGCACATTGTCTTTTTTGATAATGCAGAAGCTATCATCAACATAACGTTTCCAGATTTTAGGAGGGACGGATGAACTGTTAATCGCACTTTCCTCGATCTCTTCCATACAGAGATTGGCCACTACAGGGCTGACTGGACTGCCCATAGCGCATCCGTGTACTTGTTTATAGACTCTGTGCAATTTTAGCCAGAGATCATTTTTTAAATTTTACAAGATGTTTTATCCTGGCTGCGGCCCCTCTATCTTTTCACATAATATTTTCTATAAAATTCTAGTTCTTTGGTGAAAAACCGCTGGCAAGTGTGCCAAAAGTTCCGGCTGGAGCCGGTGGCTAGCTCTTAATTTGATCCCTGAGAAGGGTAAACCTATTGTCATGAAGGCCATTAAGATCAATGAAACCGGAGGTTTGTCTCAATTGAAATACGAAGATGTACCAATTCCAGAACCGCAGCACAGCGAGGTAAGGACACGATCGAATCACCCGTTTGATTTGAGGACATATGCTTTGATAGGATACGATTTTTAGAAGCAGAATTGAAAATGTCATGGTACTGTAAGTCTCACATATTAATTGCTGGATCTATCCCTTTCAAATATTCTTCTCGTAGCATTAACGGTTTGTGCGCTAGGAGCTTCATGGAGTTATTTTACAGCAACAACGATAGCCCTCTCTCAATATATACTAGCCCCTACCCAGTGGGGATTTAATTTAATAGGGCGAGGGAACCATTAAGGGAGGGGAACCATGAAGGGAGGGTAAGTGTGAGAAGACGAAAGCAAATTTGAAGTGAAAATTTGGCGTAATTTTCTGCATGCTCCTTCCCTCAGAATATTTCTGCACAGTTCCTTACTCTTTCAAAACAAAGGCACAGTCCCCAAATGTAATCCATTGTTTTTTGCCAATGTTTTATTTATCCAAAAATTGTATGCATAATAAAGTACAAGGTTGAGTGGAAATCTTATTTTTCCTCCAGCCGATTGACTCACACAACTTACCTGCCTCTGCTTGACTTTACTAGCTGGCAAATACTCTTATAAAAAATGATTCCTGTTTTGTTGAAAATATTTTACCCAATTACAGTGAGCAATATGCAACTTGCACCTACACTATTGTCTGTGCATTTCAACATAGAGAGCAGAGTTCTCCTTTTCGGGCAGTAGCTAAAAAGCAGTTTGAGTGCTTGAAAAATCATTAAGTAAAAGGATTGTCCTATCCTTTGGAAAATTTCATTTACCTGTTGTGCTTGAAATAGAGAAGAACACTGAGAGCCTTAAACTTGGGATTTATTTACACACTGGTATATTCACCTAGTTATTTCATTATTTATATACTTTGGTTGGCTTTTTGAGACAATTCTCAATGAATTAGGATACATCACTGTGATGAGTGAATCATTGAAATGTGATGGGACCATTTTCTTACAAAAAAACTTTGTTACTTGAACAATTAAGGCAATCTTATCAAAAGTTACCTATATGTTTAATGAGTTGGACAAATTATAGAGGTGTCATCCAGTAGCTTAAAGAATTAATGGATAGCTCAGTGCAGCTGCAGCTGGCTAAGGGAATTAGTTAACTAAAAGCACAATTACAGACATTGTTGATTTTTTTGCAGGTTTTGATTAAGAATCATACAAGTGGTGTTAATTATCTTGATGTGTATCTTCGTGAAGGTATTTTTACTTTACCTACCATTCCAGCAATCCTTGGAGTAGAGGGTGCAGGGATTGTAGAGAAGCTAGGACCTGGTGCTGTTGGTGTGACTGTGGATGATCGCGTGGCTTATTTTCATCTTGGTTCAGGTTAGTCTGTTGAAGGCTTTGAGGTAAATGGCTTGACCATTTATGCCCTTGTATCCTAGGTTAACATAGTTTACAATGTACATGAAAATGAGGGCATTCTCATGTAACGCAAGTGCAAAATTGCAACACACCTGTAAATTAGAAATAGGATGCACACACTTTCAAAATTTTGTCTGTTTTGATCTCCTGTTATGTTTTTTCATGTACATTATTGACAAGTAATTACATGATTCCTCTTGCAGTGTGGTGGAATATGCAGTTGTAAATTTTTCAAAGACTACAAATTGCACTTGCCCTATGGGCTTGTTAAATTTTGTTTTCCTTGTGCAATTTTGCTTTGTAATATCAAATTGCACTCGAAATCATGTTATTACCTACACTTTGTATACTTGATGTTGAGATCAGCAGGTCAGTAAGAAATATAGGTATGAAATATGAGGTGTAAAGACACAAGTCCCTGGTGGGTCTGGAAGTCTGTTATGGAAATTTAGAGGCTTTCAGTGATATTTTTCAAAATCTCGTTGAAACACAGTGAGTAATGTGGTTATTTGTTAATGAGGTAAAAAAAACTAGTTGTCTTCTGATTGAAAGTGTTTTAATTTATACAACAAAAAAATTCAAATCATATTTTTACAGTCAGTTGCTGTTTGCAACTTTCACACACTATTTTTTATTTTACATTAAAAAAGAAAGCATCACAGAAATCAAAGAAGCCATTTTCTAAGCCAGTAGCCAACATGACATGAGAACCTTGGACAGGAATATGACGTCAAACTGTAATGCAGATACATTATGAAAGTCATGATTTGTGATTAATTTGTACTCATCCAAGTATAATTCTGTTTTAGGAAGTTTTGCAGAATACAGCACTGTTCCAGTGGATAAACTTGTCAAAGTGCCATCAAACATCTCTTTTGAACAAGCTGCAACAACCATGATTCAGGGTATCACTGCTCATTACTTGGTTCACACTGTGTACCCGGTGGAACCTGGTACCAAGGTGTTGGTACATGCAGCTGCTGGGGGAACTGGATCCCTAATATGTCAAGTGGCTAAAAATGCAGGTAACAAAGTAGTTTAATTTGGGTTTTCTTGAGAAACAGTTAGCTAGCATAGAAGAAAAAGACTGCTGACTGCTCCAACAGACCCTGACTGCTACAGAGGCACTTGAATAAAAATGATTCCTTGAAACCTTCAAATGCTGTGCACCCTATATTACAGAGATAACTGGCTTGACACAACGTGTGATTCTTTGTAAAAGCACAGCTTTGAAATATAGTCTTGTTCTGACTTGAGTTATCTAATGGCCTACAGCTCTCCCCATAGTAATCACTCCTCTTCCAAAGAAATATGTTTACAATAGATCCCAGTTACTTCTTATACTTGTGGGTGGGGAAGAGAGATTTGTTCTCGAAGAAATAACTCTATAGCTCTTGAAGATAATTATACCAAGACCTCTTGAAGTTTGAAACACTACACATTAGGCCACAAAGATTACCACTTTAACTTAAAAATTCTGATGAGAAGGGTCAGGATTTGTTATAGATTTGTTAAAAAGGAATTTTTTCTTAGACCTGTTCTCTGTAGTAGGTGGACTTCTGTAGGTTTCTCTAAAATCAGGCAATCAAGTATGAGCTTGAAAAATGGCCTGAATATTTCTGCAAAAAATAAATTACTGATTACTGCTGTGGCATGCTGAGCTGCTAGACATCTCCTTATTATCTTTCAAATACCTGCCAGCTCTTATGCACCACATGTGAGTTTCAGGCCTAGGAATAAATGAAAACATTTTTAGCAGGAAAATGGGATAATGTTTAAGGGAATACAAGCTCTGGAGGTTGTCTTACATTTCTGTAACATCTCGTTTCATCATTAAAGATGATCAGTTTTTTCTTGTTAAAAAAGGCTGGTGCCTCAAACTTCCAAACAAATAACCTTGGATTGATAACCAAGGTTATTCACTTTCATATTTACGTCTGTGAGCTAAGTTGCAGGAAAACTTGTCAGACCTGATCTTTAAACTCAGATTAGTAGTTCATTCACATCACATGTTTAATAAGCTGGAAAGGTAATCTGTGTTTTGCTGTTTGATTGAGTCACCAAGACTTGCATTTCTCAGTGGCCTGTTGTGTTTGAATACAGGAGGTTATGTCATTGGCACAACAAGCACAAAAGAAAAAGCTACCAAGGCAAAGGCTTGTGGAGCTGATGAAGTTATTCTGTATTCTAATCAAGACTTTGTCCAAGAAGTCAACAGGATCACGGAAGGTACTGGAGTCAACGTCATTTATGACGGGGTTGGAAAGACAACTTTTTACAAAGGCAAGTTGTGCATCAAATGAGGCTGTGGTCATTGCAGTGAAAACAATGCTAAAGAATTGGTGAAAGTAAAGCCTTAAAAAGAGTTGAGTGCTAATGAGTCTAAATTCCGTGCACGCCAGATTTTTTCCCCTTTACAAGCTTTATTTTCACAACTGCTTTTAGTTTTGTTTGAAGTGCATTGATATTATTAGTTGACAATTTTTTTTCCTGCTTGTTAGAGATGTGGATTTCATATGAATAAAGTATTCCCTTTTATGGACAGAGCTTTCTTGTAGAATACGTGGATCCTTTTAAAAACTTACATCAAAGCATAATTTTGTACAGGTTTTAAATGCCTTGCAACACGAGGTACCATGGTCCTTTTTGGTGGTGCATCTGGTTACCTAGAATCCCTAGAGCTCAATCTTGTTTCATCTGGGTCACACAGTCTCATTCTTCCAAAGTTATTCGACTACATTGCAACGCCCGAGGAGTTGTCATGGAGAGCTAATGATGTGTTTGATTGGATCACACAAGGAAAGATTAAAATGGATAATTTTACCGTGTTTACGCTTTCAGAAGCAAAGAAAGCTTTTGAAATGCTCGAAGGCAAGAAGACAATTGGAAAACTCTTGCTTAAACCTTGAAACTGTCTTTGAAACTATGTGTTCTGAATGTTATTAGCAAGCTTTCGATGTTAGTAGAGCCAGCCAGTCATGTGTTTTTTCAATTGATTCTAGTACATTGATATTTAGATATTTTGTGGTTTTCACAAATTGTCATCACCTCCCGCAATGAAATAAATCATAGTGTAGACCTTTAAAATGTGTTTTTTATCCGCTAAATTTTTTTATGTACCCATATTTTTGTTTCTTCATCTCAATCTTAAGATGAAAAAGAAAAACGAAATATTATAGTGATATTGCTCGTTGACCCGACTGAGGATACGCCAGATTAAAAGGTTGAAGGGAAAAAAATAAAAAAAGAGGGAGTGGAGGAGCATTTGCAGAGTGGACCCATGACATTAAGGTGCTCTCTCTTTGCTACTCTCTTTCCTCTTGTGTTCGGTCACGTGGTTGGATAAACAGTTACTGAAAACGAGTGGCTCTGGGACGAGAATGATCAAGTGATTTTACAAGGGAGTTCCCATGAAGACAAAAGCAGTCCCTGCTTTTCTGTGAAGTCCGTCATGCCAGTCACAACTATCCGTGTAAAAAAAAGTTGATGTATGCATGACGTGCAGAACTCTGAGAGTGAGGCACACGAAAATTAGCAAGAGACCAGAGTTCTGTGCGCTTACCAGTCGTTTCGTACCCATGGATCTTTCGTACCCAGACGATTTGTACCCAGGCTCAGACGTTCCGTACCCACTCTCGATCAGTTCGTACCCAACCCTCTGGTCGATTCGTACCCAACAAATCATGACACGAAATGTTTAAAACAAACATAAACACTTATTTCATTTATCCTAGTAATCGCAAAAAAGCTAATTTCTAATCACAGAAACATTGAAAAGTTATCTTTTAGTTAATACTCTTGAAAAATCGTGACCCAGTTGACCCATCCTAATATATTTTGCCTACTACCACGCAGCGCCTACGACTAAACATACTTATTCTACTTGGTAAAAAAACCAATTTCTAAATCATAGTAACGTTGAAAAGTTATCTTACTCTTGAACAATCGTGACCTAGTTGCCCTAGCTGACCTATCCTAATATATTTTGCCCATTATCACGGAGCGCCTATACGACTAAACGTACCTATTCTACTTAATAATAAATAAAAATCCTAGTAGAATTTGAACCTTGCCTGGATGGGATGGGGAATTTGAATCGGAAGTGTCAAGTCTTTCCAGCAAAATACACGTTGATTTGCCCTTACTCTACCAGAACCCGTTCAATATGAGAGGCAACTGAAATGTCATGAGACGTGACAGTTCCTTGAGAGTGGAAGAAAGGGTTGGGAATAGTAGGCTGTACAACGGAACGTGTAACTGTAAAGCTAACTTGTAAATTATTCGAACGAAATTCATAAAACGTCTCAGTGACCTTATTGTCTTTTTTTATCTTATTTTTCTTTTAACCCATTGTTTCTTCTTTTTGTAGGCCTTAGTAAAGAATCTTATTAGCGGTGTTAATTATCTTGATGTGTATCATCGCGAAGGGCTTTTTCACATAGCTGGCATTCCTGCAATCCTTGGAGTGGAGGCCGCGGGGGTTGTTGAAAAGCTGGGGTCTGGTGCCACTGGTGTGGCAGTAGGAGATCGTGTTGCATATTTTCATCTTAATTCAGGTGAATAAGTTTAAATTCAGCTATTTTGTAAAACGGTTGTACCTGTCATTCCATCGTTTTTCAGTTCACCGCTATTTTCTGATACTTTGATCTGTTGGCTTCTCAGTAATGTATAGAAGAAGTTGCAAGGAGAATTAAACAAACAGCTCACAATTAACAACGGATCGAGTCTCTTAGGGTATCTGGGTACACATCCTGTCAAAGACTGTGTGGAAATTTAGAGGCTTTGAATGCTATTTTAATCTTTACACCCTAACATCAGTATGTATTTTCTCCATACTGGTCTCTTTGGATTTCCTTAAGTGCTGACAAGGAGAATTTGTTTCTCAATCAAGTGCTTCTTTTTTTAGTGATCCTTTCTGTTATTCTCGTGACCTTAATTTTTGATTATGGGGCAATTTTGTTCGGAGAAATTAGATCTTAGTCACTCTTGGGGTTTCAATCGTTAACACATTCCCATAAACATTCGACTGCTAATACGTTGACGCCTTAAAATGCCATGGACGTTGAGACCGAATGGCCTTATGGGTATACAGGTGCATAATAACCACACTTGTTTGTGATGAATAATGGAAGCTATCCACACTCAGTTAATATGCGCGATTGACATAATGAAAAAAATATATATATATATATATCAGCTCAGAGATCAAAGAAGAAGCAGTTTCTTAGCGAGGTACCAACTTTTCTCTGGACCCTACATGAATGTAAGTTCTCGGACTCTGTTGCAGGTAGGAATAATGAGGTAAAGAATTTCTGATTAAATGTAATTTCATCTCTTCGAAACAAATTAGGAAGTTTTGCTGAATACAGTGTTATTCCAGTGGAAAGACTTGTCAAAGTGCCATCAAACATCACTTATGAACAAGCAGCAACAACCATGATTCAGGGTATCACTGCTCATTTCATGGTTCACACTGTATTCCCGGTGGGACCTGGTACCAAGGTGTTGGTACATGCAGCTGCTGGTGGGACTGGATCCCTGATATGTCAAGTGGCTAAAAATGCAGGTAACAAAATTATTTCTTGAACTCCCAGATCAAATTTGTAATTCTCCTTATTGTTAACCATGCAATTCTTGTAATGTTAGTTCAGAGAATTTAGTATTTGAGCAACTAATTATCCCCAAATTGATTTTTTTCTTTAATCTCATCACTTATCTAGTTGATGTTGTATATATATTGTTAGGAGAAATTCTGTCTTGGTCATTCATGAGAGTTAAAGGGTTAACAGCCTTCAGCTCACTTCAATACAATGACTCCTCCTCCCCTTCAAAAAAACACGTTCACAGTACATCCCGGTTCTCATATACACCTCCAGAGGTGAAGAGAGGCTCTATAAATAATTATAACAATAATGATAACAATAATAACAATATTGATATTGCACTTATACGGTGAAATTTAACATAATTTTTTCGAGTTTTTTTTAACAATGGTTTTTTTAAGAATGTATCCATGTATCACCAGTTCGTTCTCTAGAACAAGTTAATAACGAAGATTAAACTGACCAAGACTTACTGTAGACGCTGACCTGTTGTGTTGGATTGTAGGAGCGTATGTTATTGGGACAACAAGCACCCACGAGAAAGCTGTCAAGGCAAAGGCTTGTGGAGCCGATGAAGTTATTCTGTACTCTGATCAAGACTTTGTCCAAGAAGTCAACAGAATCACGGGAGGTTTTGGAGTCAACGTCATTTATGATGGGGTTGGGAAGGAGACCTTTCTTAAAGGCAAGTTGTGCTTACAAAGGTACATGTGTGTATCACAATGATGATCAGCACAGTCAAAAAAAAATAATGACAAATCTAAAGAAAAACACAAACAACGCGAGTTGCGAAAATAGGGCTCGATAAAAAGCACTATACTGCCTTGCGATAGACTGGCATCCAATCCAGGGGGAAGTAGTCATACTCCTTGTCGGTTCTTGCTGCTCGGAAACCGGGATAAGCTTCGGCTGGGTTGGCCAGTAGGCTCGAGTACAGACTTTACCTCTTATTTTTCAGGCTTTACTGTAAAAACCTGCTTAGGTGTTATCCAATATACCTACTGCGCAGTTCATATTTATTACATATATTGTCCGTGATATGCAGAGTTTTCATGTGATTTTGTTTGGATTGACATAAAATCTTGAAGTAAGACTTGGTTTTCTGCAGGTTTTAAGTGCCTCAAGAAACTTGGTACCATGGTTCTTTACGGCTACGCATCTGGTATCCCTGAATCTTTGGATCCTTTTATTCTTTCAAATGGGAATGGGTCACATACTCTCTCTCACCCAAAAATAGTCGACTATGTAGCGACACCTGAGGAGTTGTCTGAGAGAGCAAACGCTGTATTTGATTGGATCGCACAGGGCAAGATAAAAATGGAAGATTTTACCATTTTTAAGCTTTCAGAAGCGAAGAAAGCTTTTGATCTGCTCGAAGGCAGGAAGACAACTGGAAAACTCTTCCTTAAGGCTTGATTTTGTTTTTCAAACTAGATGTCCTGAAAATTGTTAGCAAGGTTTTGATGCTAATTAATCTAGTTAGGCAGTGTGATGTTTTAAAATTGATTTCAGCGCTCTTATATTTTAGTATTGCACAGTGCTTGTCGTTACCTTCCCGTTAACAATTAAATTGTAAGTTCGAGATTTCTATCGCGTGATAGTTGATGAGAGTGAAGCCCGAATCAATCACGCATAGAAACTTGAGAGCAAAAACCCTTTTATTCTAAATCTTCTAGTCGTTCAAAATTAAACAACAAAACAGGATCATGTTTTTTTCGTAAATCTGTGATGGTGGTAGAAGTCTTTATTTCAATATTTCATTGGCTGAAGTTAGGCAAATAACAATAATAATAACTTTAACAAATATAAAAGTAAGTACTGAATTTGTTTTCAACAAAATTATTTCTTTTCTACCTAAGTTGGGAACAGTTTTTGACTCCTAGCTAAATACATCCTTGTAAGTTTTGTATGCTAGAATATGTAGGTGTGTGTTTCCTTGTATTCCTGAAACATTTCCATGATCCTTAATTAAACCATTTATTATTGTGATCCTAAGTTTGATTGCCCTGTTTAACCAGCCCCATATGGTTACTTATTAGGGCTGCCAGTGCTCGCTTCTTTTCTCGTCAACATTAAGTAAACAAAAAAATGTAAGTGCAGGATACAAATAAAGAGGGGCTGTTTTCCATTGTTGTTTTTGTTATAGTATAAAGAGGAATAATGAAAAATTATAATTATATCATTAGTCAAACCTATGTATGTAAGGATGTGAAGCAATCGTCATACTCCCCCAATGCCTTCGGGCTCGAGACAACCGCAATGGATTAGGGGAGTGTGGCCTGGCTCTGGGAACGTAATCGACTAGGAGGATAGAAGAAGGGCATGCGCAAAGTGGACAAATGACGTTAAGGTGTGATTAGGGATGTCTCTAATGGAGGTGGCCCAGGATGGAGACTGACACAGAACCATTTCACGACAAACTGCGGTCAGGACTTTCGAGTAAACAGTTATATGAGGACTTCGCTAGATAATTATGTTTTACGGTATAAATCGTTTTTTTTTTCTCGTTGTTTCGTCACTTCAGGATTTTGAATATTTCTGGGAAACGCACTTGCTTCGGTTTCGTTCATCAGCCTCTTCCACTCTTTCTATTTCTTCATTGATAACTTTCATTCTGTACAGTTTTCTCACTTGCCTTAGATATTTCCCATTCTGTGGTCGCCATAACACTAGAAGCCCACAATTAAATGGATTTTTTTAATTGAGAATCATGAGAGGTAGTTCAAAGTATCACTTTAAATAAAAGCAGTCACTTTCGTAAGTTCATTGAGTTCTCCTCCCCCCCCCCCCCTTCCCCCCCCCAACACTTTTTTATTACTCGTGCGGCTAGTAATTTGCAAGTTGATCGAATCTTGTTACGCTTTCGCTGTGAAAATCGCATGTTGGTCGCAAAAAAAGCTCGATTTTGACTGGAAATGGAAGACGAAGCCAACAATTATTCCACAGTAATGACTAACGAACGTATTTGAATGACTCGAGGGCGAACTGGTAAAGGTGGGGTCGAACTCGTTTTGCTTTAAGGGGCGAAGTCGCGAAGGTGATTGGAGGCGAACTGTTGTGAAATGTTGACCGCGAAAGGTCAAATAACTGCATTTTAACGGACTTTGAAAAGCTTTCGTATCGCTCTCAATCATTTGCCCAAAGAAATTTTTACAGTAATATTGAGAACATCTATTCGTAATTCTACCGCCCAAAGCTTAATCCATTTGAAGGTTTAGCACATGCTAAAAGTTAACTTTACTCACAAAGTACTTTTACTGAAGAGAAATGTATGCTTTCGAAATTAAATTATTTTACACGCAAAGAGGAACGCAGTGTTTACAAAAATCGTTTTGTGAGGTCTTATGAGGTTGAAAAAGAAGATTTGAGTGTTAAAAAGACGAGATTGTGATTCGTTTTTGAACACGAAGCCCGCAAACTTGTGCAATAATTTGCTGCTAAAAATGACGATTTTAACGGAATTTTGTTATTTGTATTTTTCTCTGAAATAAAATGATATTTTGCCAAAAAAAGTATCCAGTGATTTTAGTTATAGTCTTGCCTGTCTAATATTAAAATAAGAAAGAAATCGAATTTTTCACCCTTGCCACGAAATTTAGGATTTGTCTGATTTCTACAGACAAGCGCACTTAAAACGTTAATATTTAACTTGCTACCGGAAATCCGACTTTATTAATCCGCTGGGAACAACAGACAGAGTTACAATTTTCAGCACTACGAGTTCATGCTGCCACAGTGCTAATACGCGTGCTACCATTAATTTCAACATGTTAGTGAAGAATTTTCAAAAAATGGCTGTTATTTCTGTAGTTCTTTTTGCAAGTAAGTGATTTTTTTTATCCTAGAAACTATCTTGCTTGTTTGAATGCGACGTTAATGAACAAACATGATGAAATAGTTCGTTAGAAAACGTTTTCAGGAATGTCTCGCACGGAAATCCTAAGTTGTTGAGGTTTTTAGCTTACATTTTCGTTGGCAGAGTGTTGGGTTTTGTCGTAGAAAGAAGAGAGATTGATAACTTTAATTGTGCGGGCAATTGGAATTTAAATAAACCGTGAACGAATGAAGCCTTCATGAACGAGTTTTTGTATGAATGAATTTTAATGAGGCACTTCGTAGATATGTGAAAGTTGCATAATCAGTTGGTAAGAGGACCTCCTGGATTATCCGCGGACTCCTACCTCTCCCCGGTTCACTGAGTCAGTTTTTCGATTTTTAAAAGCTATGACAACCGTTCTTGTCATTTTGAATTCGTGCTATGTATCAGTGTGACAATTCCACATTCAAATTAGATGACTGGGTTTTCATAAAGCAAACATACCCAAGACGTAATTAAAACCACCTTTGTTTTTTGCGTCCAGCGTTATTCAGATTGTTTACTTCAATGCGATTTTCATGAATACATCAAAGAATTCGGAGTACATTTCCGCTTGTGTTCATGGCTGCGACGGAGACAGAAAATTCTTGATACATGGGAGCGATCGTTGAAGTACATACCTGTGTTCATTATTGTACACTTCATTTCTGGGTTTTACTGACCTCTAAGCTTGTGGTGAAGTTTTAACCGCAAATATTACTGACATTACTCTCTTTTGCGATTTTTAATTTTTCTCAGCTCTCCTGTTCACCCATGCTAGAAGCAGCTCAGGTCAAATCTCATCAAGACGAGTTTCCTCCCAGGGTTCTGTTGTGGTCTCTACTAATGCTAAACGGTCCTCATCTCCAGTTTCTCTTCCGGTCACCCCAAGTTTGAGTCTACAGCCCACTGGGCCGGATACTTCTTCCCTCTCTGTTAATAGCCACAAGACCTCCTTAGTTAGTCCAACCAGGTCTGTCAATGTTCAAACCAGTGTTGTCACTGTTCAAACCAGTGTTGTCATTGGTCAAACCAGTATAGTCACTGGTCAAACCAGTATAGTCAGTGGACAAACCAGTTCAGTCACTGTTCAAACCAGTGTTGTCACTGGTCAAAGCAGTACAGTCAGTGGCCAAACCAGTACAGTCAGTGGCCAAACCAGTACAGTCAGTGGCCAAACCAGTACAGTCGCACTTCAAACCAGTGTTGTCGCTGGTCAAACCAGTATAGTCAGTGGTCAAAGCAGTACAGTCGCTGATCAAGTCAATATAGTCAGTGGTCAAACCAATACAATTGATGTTTCGCCCACTCGAGCATCACCTGGTGTAAGTGCCTCAGTACCGACTGGTAAGTTCATTTCCCATTTCTTCTTTACTTGTCACGCAATTTGTTTGTTACACAACGCATTCCTGCACAGGTTCCTGATGACTCAAATTTTACAGATTGCTTGGTTTTGCTCAAGTTTGATTTCAACGCTATTATGCGATTATCACATCCCGAAATTGTTTTGGGAACACAACTCTTGTACAATTTTTTTCTACTTCCTGGCCAGTTTGGTTTTCTGTCTTTGTTTTTTTGTCTGTTTGGTTTGTCGTCCTTTGATTTTGTTATGACGGTTTTTCATAATGTTAAAATTTTATGCAGATGTTAATCCGTTCAAAAGGAACAACGGTGGCTGTGCGCACTATTGCACAAGACTTAACAGGGAATATAACTGCAGTTGTAGTTCAGGCTTTAAACTGAATGCCGACCGACACACCTGTACAGGTGTAACTGAACAAAATATCAAAGCAAAACGAAACAAAGTAAAAGATTATTGGCGAATTCCCATATCACGGGACTATTTCTTTAACCCTTTAACTCCCCGAAGTAATTAACATATAACTTCTCTCAAGGATATCCATACATTATCCAGCAAACAGGTAGTGAGAATAAGGGAAAGGGAACCTCAGGACCCACTCCCCTCCCCCCTTGTAGCTACGTCCATGGTAAGAGATGATATTTCTCAGAAATACAAACCTGCAGTAAATGGTGTTTTTTTTGTACTAGTCACCACAAGTTCGTCCCCAGAAGCTGCTCAAAGTCCCTACTGGGGATGGGTCGTCTTTGGAGTTGCCGTAGCACTTGTTCTTCTATCCATCGTCATGTTAATTCTCGGAGTAATGTGAGTACATTATTATCTAATAGGACCTTTTTGTAAATAGTTGACCATCTCTTCCCGTAAAGTAGGATCCTAGTGACACCAGTATTTCGTATTGCTAGCTGGGCTTGGGTGATCGTCGTTTCATGATATCACAGCAATCTAAGTCTATGTTGCTTAGGGTACGGACCTATTTGACGAGATCTCTGTACCCATGCTGGTTATGAGTGTTAGGTTTTTAGGCATACAATAACTAACAACTAGTTGTCCCATTTTGTTATTGCAAAGTGCTTAGAAAGACTCTCAACTACTACTTTTTTCGGTGTTCGTTTCCCGTTTGTTGTAAACCATAGAGCTTCTTTCCAATTTATTTCAACAAATCGTCTGTTGACGTAACATTCTTTAAGCCCTAAACTCCCATGAGTGACTATATGAGTGAGTGAATGTATATTCATAGATATATATACATAGAATTTGCGCCTTAGAAGTCATAAATTATTATTATTAATTATTAATTATTATGAGTGACCAAAATAGAGTTCTCCTTACGATGTCAATACCATATCAAGCAGACAAGTGATAACAATAGAGAAAAATGACAATTAATTAATTGTTAGTTGACCAAATGACAAATTCTCCGAGCCAACTTCTTACAAATTGTTCAGCATACAGTAAGGAGAATTGCTAATGAGCTCTTGGGAGTAAAATTGTTAAAAGCCATTTTTTTTCATCAAGGAAAGTTTCCATTCGGTTCATTCTTGGGTTTTCATACCAAACCGCATGACTACTTTGGCAAGCGCTTCCTCTTGTGTTTGCGCGCGCCTTCTTCCTTGCGGGCGCTGTTCTGAATCAATCGCAGTTGGTTTAATCGAGCGCCAACGAGGCTACGCCAGTGTCGTTCCAAGGGTCTCTCCTCCTTTCGCCAGAAAGACCTTGCATGGGAGTGAGGTTGATCGAGCGCTTATCATTGTAGGCTAGCTTAAATTCATCTCGAGAATACTTGCTGTCTTACTCACTTACTTAGGGATTAAGGATTGATTAGCTTTTCAATGTAATTTTCTACGCAGTTCCAAGCGAGTGATGAACAATAGGAAAAGACGAGAAATTTCAGGAGTCCGTGAGCTGACTGAATTAAGTACTACTCATCCAGTGGCGGAACCCAGTCCCGTTGAAATCGAGCCTTGAGTGGAGAAACAATAACTTACTGTTAATTTGTGATTGTGAAACCGACGACATTTCTTGTCCCGTCCCGAGAACCGCGATCCTTCATGCGATGTTATCGCTTGGTTCTTGATCATTAGATCGATAGAGTGGGCGTGCTAAATGTGACGGAGGTCTGGGAAGAGATAGCAAGAGATAGCCTGCAAAATTCCTCCCCATATACCCGCCATTTTTGCTGACTGGTGTTATCGGTAGTAACCACAAAGAGTCTAAAAGAGTCTTACATTCTGAATAAAACATCACTTCCTTGACATCTAAATGGCTGTTTATACAAGTAAGTTGGGAAAATTCAGGAAAAACGACTTTCTATTAAACCGAAAGTAACGATTCTACGGCCGTCTGGTAACTTCACCTTGCGATATTTAAAAATTGAGGAAACTAAGAAGTTAAAAGTCGTGCGTACATATTTTTGCTTTGTTACGTTTTGTACCACTTTTGGCCGTATAGAGGAGATTATTTTTCATTAAAAAAGAGTCGTCTTTATAATGTTCATCCGCCCACTGTCTGTGCAAATTAAAAGGAAAGATAACATTCTAGTGGCGTTTGCTCTGCTAGGCACGTCGAATTTTTATCGCCTCCATAAAAATAAATGATTTTTGTCTGTTGTATTAAGTAGATTTGAAACAAAAACGACTGAGGTAACTTTCGATTGAACCATTTTAGTTGGCATTATTAGTCTTTGTCGTGATATTCGTGCTATTCTCGTCGCGCACTGTCGGGGGAAGGGGGAAGCGGGGGAAGCGGGGGAGTTCAAGTTGGGGTATACTTATTGCGTGACATTTGTGCGAAGCGATTGTTACTCATTTTTTAAAATTTTTTATTTTCTTTATCTTTTTGCGGTCGTTAGAATAAAAAAGATGCTGTCACGAATTTTTTGAGAATGATTTGATCGGAAAATGAATTAAAAAATGAAGTAGGAGCTACTCAAAATGTTGCTACTCTTATTGGCGTTGTGAGCATGCGCGCGGACGTAACCTGAACCCCGTCGACGTCGTTACCTGGAGAGAAAGGGGCATTTTACCGAGCGAACACGATACCCTGAGAGATCTGATCTTGCAAAGTATGTAGTAGCTCTCTCTAATACCACGCGAGCGAGTCAGCACTTGGGCATTCCTTATTAAGGGTAGGCCTTAGCTAAGTTCAATTCCGGTAAAAGCAAGATTTTGGACTCGTTGGTGTGGCGTATTCCCTTTCCATGCTACAGTTTCTCTGATCAATATTGCATTGGACCTTCACGTTCCTATTGAGCTTTGGAACTGTTGAAGTCAGCAACGTCGACTTCGGATAACAAAATGGTTCTAGCGCGACTTCTTGTATTTTCGTTATGGTTTGCGAGCTTCTTCACGTCGCAAGGTTAGTAAAATACACAAGTGTCTATAAGGTATTTCTTGAGATTCTAAAAGCAATCGGGTTTATTAGGTAGCCGATAGCATCTGTGAGAAAAACACACACGCTCACCACCAAATGAAATGAACAGCAGCATTCACTGAATACAATGCTTGCTTGTTTGTTACAATTGTGTGTGTGTCACAACAGCTCACTTGTGCTGAGTTGTCGCGAGAAAAGTTCTTTCTCTCATCTTCTGTGAAGTAACTGTTAAGCTGAAGGGGTTAATTATGTACTATTTTACTAAGAGACTCGCAGCTCGAAGATTCAAGTGTGAACAAAACGAAGGTGTCTGGAGATTCACACATTTATTTCAAGACACATCCGTCTGGCACAGGATCGGTTTGGGGCATAACTTAATTCTTTCTCTTCTTTCGTTCATATCTGAAACAACGCATTATTTCATTGCAGTTAAGCTTTTGAATTTTATTTTGAATGGATTTTTCTCTGAATTTAGTGATTTTCTATTTAAGGATCAAACATCCTCACTGTAACAATAAAGCGTTGATAAATATTTTTTCACGCCTCTATATGAGAGTTAACTTCTTGATTTAAAAACTGAATAAAGAAGGAAAACATCGGAAAATACCGAACATTTTAAAATGCATTATCGTACTATATGTTTGGAAATTCAAGGCTTTGTTAAGCGCTGACCCAAGGTTTACGCGCGTCTCTGTTGGAAAGACAGAAGAGCTCTAAAGTCGTAATAAAATTTTCCACCAGATTAAGTTACCAACCTGGGCTTACGTGGGAAATCTTACCATGCTCTGGTCACTCCAAATGGATGTATTTCTTACCTATCGCTACAAAGGTCCTTTTGATAAAAACTTCTAGAATATTACCCCAATATCTAGCGTGGTAATCGAGTCGAGACATTACTTGAGGTAAAATATGAAAATTGTGAAATACTCTGTGAAATATTTCTCAGAATGAATGGAATAATGCCTCGTTTGTGGAAATGGCGTGACACGTGCATCATCAGAAAGATGTGAACGTTGCTATCTTTCTCTTAAGCGATTTGTGAGCAAAAGTCGGTTACGACTGAAATATTTTCCTTTCTTTTTAGAATAAGCTGTCTTCTATTTATTTCTTGGATCTCTTAGATTCCAAGAATAATAGTTGGCGAAATCGTGGGTGAATTTCACCATTCGCTTTTGCAGTAACGACTTTTCAAGGGTTTCTCCCGTATGCTTAACGCTGCGTGATCTTTCACTTTGTTCGTTAGCTTGCAACTTTCATGGACGATAAACAGGCGCCGATGGATCCCTACATGCCACGATTTCCAAAAAATAGGAAACTTTCGGTAAAAAATGTTTTCTTTAGAACCGGATCTTTGGCTAAAACGATTGAAACATAACGAGCTTTCGACTGCCTGAATTGCAGTTTTAGACTGGTGAAATGTGAGTGACAAGAGGCGGAAATATTTTGAATAAAAATGCGTGAAATTGTGAAATAATAGTGCAAATGGTATGAATGTCTGTTCAAAAGAATGTTGTCCAGGTATTGGACACGAATTATTGTCTGCATTGGGAGTCAGTTTGGTATGCCACCTTAATCAGTGATAGAAACGTTTTCAAAGTCAAGACCAGGCATGATTTGCAATCCTTGAGCCTTTGGTCGCTATTTTTCTGTTGTTGAAAGTTCTGCCCGTTTCTCCCATGTAGCACCACGAACAATAGGCACAAAGAATTGTGTATACGACGTTTGTCTGCGAATCGTGCGAAGGTCGAAACTTCGAAATCGGGAACTGTTGCAAGGCTGTGCTCTAAGGAAAATTTCAGGGAGCCCTTCGGGCTCCCAAGCGTTTTAGCTTGGGTGCCCAGGCCTAAAAGATGGTCGCCCAAATCAAAATTTCGGGGAGCCCTTCGGGCTCCCAAACATTTTATCTGAGGTGCCCGGGCCTCCTAGTTGGTCACCCAAATTAATAAATCAGTCAGTTAATTATTAAAAATTAAACAAACTGTTTTCGTAACGAGTCAAATAGAACTATGTGCATTTAGTTATTGTTTTTATGTTCATGAAACATCGTATCCTTTGACCTCCTGAAAACCTATCATCACTTATAGTCAAATAATTATTTAATTCACACTTACAGAAGCAGTGCAAAACTATTTTTTGAAAAATGAATAGTATACATATACCAAAGATAATCTGATAAACCTAAAACTGTCTCATTGAAGTTCAATTCAAAGCATTATGTAAGCTTAGCAAAACACTATTTCGTTTGAACTCTCTATACTTAATTCTTTAGAAATTCTTTAGACAGAGTTTAAATTGGAATTACAAATTACAAACTACGGTAGATCAATACTGTCAACGATGTAAATCATCTTTTATGAATTAGAAATATGAACATTTTAAACAAAATTGTACAGTGATCCATTAAACACTCGCAGACACGGCAGTAAAAAGCCGGCTAAAATATTAAAAGAGCGACTCCCGTGTTTATTCAGCGACTTATTAATCGCCGACCGTACTTTACGCCTATCAGAGCAGAAGTAACAACTTCTTTTGAAAAACTAGCTGATGAGCCATCCCAATTTAAAGGAAAAATTTTAATGCTATTGGAAAAGCCGTTAAAATCGAAAACTGTGCAGCTAGTCAAGTTCAAAGTCAAGGATTATGCTACATGTGAATTCACGTGCAACGACCTTTGAACATCAACGCGCGCTCGATGGAACAACATTTTCTTTTAAAAGAACGACTCCCGTGTTCATTTAGCGATTTATTAATCGTCGACCGTACTTTACGCCTGTCAGAGCAGAAGTAAGTAACAATTGCTTTTCAAAAACTAACTAACGAGCCATCCTAATTTAAAGGAAAAATTATAATACTATTTGGAAAAGCGGTTAAAATCGAAAACTGTGCAGCTTGTCACGATCAAAGTCGATGATTATGTTACACGTAAATTCACGTGGAACGACCTTTGAATATCAACGCGCGCCCGATTGAACAACATTTTCTTTTTTTTTTTTGACTGTAAATCAAGAAACCAACACCAGCCAGTCGCCCGGCCGGGCGACCAAGAAAATATTTTCAGTCGCCCGAGGCCAAATGTTAGTCGCCTCAGGCGACCGGGCGCCGTTAGAGCACAGCCTTGTGTTGTTGTGGGGTGATGAGCGGTTTGTTTACAACTGTAACGTGATGTTTTTTGAGGACGCGTGTCAAGAGTTATGCCTTTCATCAAAGAAATAACCGAACCCTTGACACGCGAATAAAAAAAATTATCCTCTAATAGACTTAGAACAACGACAGACTAGAAATTTACGATTTGGAGACTGAAAACCTTTTTTCATAAATACTATCGTTACCCATTCATAAAGAAAAATTGTATGATCACAATTTGCTAACCTCTGACCCACTTTACTGAAAGCTGCGTGATTGGTAGTACAGTCTGTAATGCATAGCATTTTCCACTTATGACTTGCGTTGTTTTGACATGCTCGTGTTCCTTCAACAGCTGTGCCGATAGATGATGAAAGTGAAGAGGTGAGACTCGCTGATTTTTAATGATTTTGGAGAAACATCAGACAAACTCGGTTTTCATTTTTGCGCTGCTACCTCGACGGCAGCGGGGATCTTGCTCTATAATGTCACGCAACAGCTCAGTGACATGCGAACAGTCGACCTCGCTGCCAGTGTCGTTTCTCCCAAGGAAGAGATAGGACCCTGGTAGCCAGGTTGTGCGAACTGTTTCCGCATAAACTAATGAGAAATACGCCAAATTTTGCCTGACATTTACCCTTAAATTCATTTTAAAAGGAAAATTCTGATTTTTTTTTTTTTTTTTTTGCACTGGTGACGTTGAAGAAATTTGCTGCAAAACGCTAGGTCTACAAACTTAATTTATAATTTGTTTAAATTGCTCAACAGATCCTGAGCAGAAGCCGGAGGCAAGCGGCTGAGTAAGTGTCTAACAATCAACAGTTAACGTTAGGACTGTTGACCTAGGTTTAGAACTGGAAGCTGAACACACAAAGGGAAGACCACACTTTTCCGACACTCACGATAAAATGTTACATATCTCAATTGAAGCCTTTACACCCTAACATCGCCTTCTACTTTTAGCATTGATCTCTTTTGTATGTAATGATCTTGTCCTTTCTCAATGTATTAATTTTCAAGTAAATGTATATATGTATATGTTTTTTCTCATGTTTATTATTTTATGTTGTATATATATATGTGTATATGTAAACTCTACTCAACCTAGATTAGCTATGCTATTTGCGGTGTACAGTTACCTCTCTTTCATCAGTTAACTTTCATTAGTTAGTTAATAATAGGTAATAGTTAATAATAGATATCAGTATCCATATTCCCCATACTCTTCTCAATACATTTGCTTTTGTGTTGAGAAGGAGAATTTTTTTAACAATCAAAGCTTCTAAGGTTGGCGATCTTTTCCTTTATTCTCATGATCTTAGTATGATTCAGTAGTAATATTTGTAGGAGAAATCAGTGACAAACATGTAAATTCTCCCTACAATATCCAGTCATTATCCAACAAACAGGTGATGAGACTACTCAAATTTATCAGGTAGAAGTTGTTACCTGTATCTAATACCAAATTCTCCTAACTGAGAGAAGGAGAGAATTAGAAGCCAGATCTTGGGAATTAAAGGGTTAACGCTATTTCAAAGGGAAGCGCTTTTTGAAATAGCTTTAAACTGAGCGTAACCATTAACCTTTAAAACTTAAAGACTGACAAGCATCTAATTTTTCTTTACAATATTACTGCTGAATCATCATGGCATAGCTAACGATGACTAAGGGTTCTCATGTAGCAAGATGTAGATTATACATGTTCTGAATGTTTACACTCAATGATCTTAGTTTGCTACTCGTGTTAGCTTACAAGCTAGTCCTCATTATTACCGCTGCAAATCGCGCATTTTTCCGCCCGCGGGAAGATTTGAGATGAGTCGGGGAAAGGTCTGCCGGAGTCTGGCGCTGATTCATCATTATCAGTCCCGGACCCCTTACAGACCTCTCGGTGGCTCGCGTTGCTCCAGGCCTCCATACTTTCCTGCGGGTGGAGAAACGCGCGTCCTGCAACGCTCTTAATAGGGGCCTGCTCGTAAGATACCCTGCTTGTTAACAGGAAAAATAGCCTTTTTTTTGGATATGTAGTCAACTGACAATCACCTTGGTATAGAATTA